>NC_134703.1:26757938-27057938 GCF_043290135.1 Rhipicephalus microplus
TGGTGCTCAGGCGTTAAAATTACCCATGTGTGTTCTCGCCCTTCCTTGGTGTCAATCATCTGTGGCACATACCCGCATACTATAGTGTAACGTACCCGACAGCGGGTATGTGT
The DNA here is from genome assembly GCF_043290135.1 of Rhipicephalus microplus. Lineage (NCBI taxonomy): Eukaryota > Metazoa > Arthropoda > Arachnida > Ixodida > Ixodidae > Rhipicephalus > Rhipicephalus microplus. Next base: position 26,758,052 of record NC_134703.1, read on the forward strand.
CACAGCCTGACGTGAAGCGTTTTTCGACGTACGTGGCGGGATTGTGTTAATATTCATCTCCTGACCAGCGTGTCATACTCGTCAAACCATATTACCCTCTCATACTAATTTTGGTTCACGCCAAGTTAAGGGGATGTATAATAAAGTTTTCTGTCGGGCTGGCTGGTGCATAGCTGAGGGGATGATCGCGACAGCATGCAGACGTAAGCGGCTAGATAGATAGATAGATAGATAGATACCAGAAGTTTTTTTTTGAGTAGGCAAAAATGCTTTGAATTCAGGAAGGTTTTATCACTGATTCACAACTCCTGCACACTTGATTTGCATAACGTATGCATTCAAAACACAAAGGTATTTTCCTAATCATTTTCATGCTTGAGGCCTTGCACTCAGATGAACTTTCCTTTATTTTTTGGACAATTGTTTACGCCGTAACGTTAGTGTACACTTCAGTGAAAAGTAGTTGGCGATAGTTAGGAGTAATTTTCTTGAAATTTCCCGCTTGCAACAATTTATAGCAATTATACATTACCGATCCACAAAATCATTCATTCGTTGCTCAGTATGGCAGGAAAATTTTTAACTGCTCTAATTGTATTGCTGCAAATTTATTTAATTTCAAGTCTTTTTGTACAGGGCTAGTGAAGTGAGGGAACCGGTGAAAACTAGTCCCAATGACGGTTCCATGAAGTAAGCGCCAGCTTCTGAACTCTGGCGTATTGAATGGGCTTAAAACTTAAGCACGGTGGGGCTTCTGAGTTTAGCAGGTGACTTTTACCTGAGGGATAGACTTGCACCTTGACGTACGCCGAGCCAGAAAAGTTTCTCCGAATTACCATATACGGGTTCTGCTAGGACATGCGTTTGATTTCCGGCCATGGTGGCCACCTTAACACGCGAGTGAAATGCAAGGATCACCCATGTGCCTAAATCTGCGTGCACGTTAAAGAACCTCGGGTGGTCGACAATAATGTATAGTATGGCATGCCACAGAATCACATTACCATGTTTGCACGTTAAGGCACTGATGCAGTTATTATTATTATTATTATTATTATTATTATTATTATTATTATTATTATTATTATTATTATTATTATTATTATTATTATTATTATTATTATTATTATTATTATTATTGACATCTTCTGCCATACAAGCAACGGATCAAGACGTGTTACGGTGGCTGGATGAAGTACTAATTTTATAAAGCGACATTTTCAGATTACACGAATCCGAACGAAACTCGGCAGGGAGAGGAATATGGAAGACTGCGATGACAAACTCCGCAAAAACAGAAGGCGTGTTCTCGAGCCTGCATTTCAATAAGTGGGGATCTATTCTCAAGTGGACTCCCGTTCCAGCCTTGAAGAAAAACTCCACTTGTCGAAGCGTCGGTTCCATGGCACACGCCAACTGTTTTCGATGTACGAAGTGATGCGAGATCTTCGCGACACAGCATATCGCAGTGTTCTGCTCCTCTTTGTGTGGAGAACGCGCTAAACTCGTTATTCAGCTTATTTCAAAAGTATTTGCTATTCATCGTCACTGCGGCGCGCAGTGACGTCACTGCCGTTACGTCACTGCCGTTACGTCACTGCCGCACAACGTAACGCCTCCTCCTTGTCGGGCCGCATAGCGACCCAATGGCCGGACCAGTGCAAAGAGAGCACGGTACAGATGAATGTGTCCTTGATCATTCGTTACCAAACAAGCCTCCGAAAATCGTCCTTGCGAAGCGATATGTGTTCACCGTGTTTTTGTTTCCTTGTTCACCGTTGCGTCTTGTTTCGCTCGTTTGCTTCTCACAAGCAAAGCGCCGTGTCTTGCGGACTGCCGGTCTGTGTCCTCGCAGCCTTTCGAGAATGTTGCATGCGTTTTCTTCCACGTCGCACGAGGTTGCACACTGCTCGCGAACACTACCCTCTCTCTTCCTCCTCTCGCGTTTTCCTTGAACGCGAGCCTGTCACTGCATGCGGGCTGTAATAAACATTCAGTCGCGCACCGGTGGCTCTCACGCGCACCTCCGTCCTTGTTTAGCATACTTGCACGCCGTTCTACACCGTCCATTTCGTATTCCGAGTAGGAAGCAGTCACTTTACTTATACGAACGTGACTTGCAAATCGAGCAATGTTACCGCATAAATAAGCGCGTAGCCAACACTTCGGTGTCCTACAGTCTAAGAAAAAAAAATTGCAGGCTTGCGCGAAACACAACCGCACAGTCACAGCGAAAGTTGAAAAAGCTGTCTTTCAAGAAATCATCACAGACTCTTTTGCGGCAATACAAGTAAACATGAAACGTACCCACTACCAGGAATCATCGCAACTTCCAAGAAGTAGAGAAGCACCCAGCACGGCATTATTCAACATTCTACGGATTATGTGTGTCTTTTTTTTCTTTCTCTTCTGTTTTTCTTTTTGTCCTCTTTGTCACTTCACACATTTCAGGGTAGCAGACCGGTCTTGCATCTGTTTAACTTTACTCAGATGGTATCCGCTACACATCTGTAAAGCGTTTTGTGCACTTCGTTGAGACTGTGACTCATGACGATGAAGAATTATGGTTTAGTCCTTTGTAATGCGTTAGAAACATTCAACGACCCACTCATCATGAAGTTCAGCTCGTTGTACGTTTGGCTGTTATTTCACTTTTTACGACACTATAATTCATACCTTAAAACTATTCCTTGCCGGACGCGACACCAATATAGAAGACTGTAGGCTTGGACGTGTTGGTACAATGTGATTATGAGTGCAAACCATGCACAAGCGACAGAAGGGGACAGATGAGAGGACGCAGAGAGCTGAAGACATAACTGCGCTCTGTGTCTTTCTTCCCTCCTGTCAGTTAGCGCTAATTTGCACTGATAACCTGTATAGTATATTTTTCGCGAAGAAGTTTCAAGCACCAGCTGTGGTAGAATACTCGAGTGAAGTGCCACTTGTAGGACCAGGTTTGTGATCGCACTAGTTTCTAGAATAATCTTTTTCATTTTATTCTATTTTGCGCGATAGTGGTCGTGGACCTCGGCGGCGGTGGCGGACAACCTCCCACTGCTGTTGTGATCTGATAACAGCTTTCTCAGCAAAGAGTGCATGCAACTCTTTCCGGTGCGTTTTCACTAGCCACGTGTATCACTCTTTCAGAGAGGACACGTAAGCTTTCCTCTTAGTCCCACTACAGTCCGATGAAAGTACTGAGTCCCATACGAAGCAAGTCACGACCACAAAAAAAAAAAAAAAAAGCTCAAAGGATTCTGTTTTGTTTTTCATGGAGCATATACTGATTTTATGGATTGAACATCATTCGTGGTTGTTATGCTTCTCAGTAAGGCTGAGAAGCCTTACTTTTCCTTGACGGGAGCACTTAAAGTGACATCACTGGCCGTGCATGCACATTTGCGGTGTCACTTCATGAACTGATTTATCAAGTGAAGCTTTAGTTGCTACGAATGTTTTGAGTTTCTCTTAAAAACGAGCTGCTTCAGCTGCTCCATAATTTTCTTGGCAAATACAAATGGGGAAGGCAAACAATGAGCCTACCCGTATGTACTGACACGTTGTGCATGGTTTGAAGGTTTTGGGGGACGTCTATGCCGTAATGACTGAAATATAATGCAAGTTTTTCCCGCATTTTGATACTCAAAGTCCCCTCTCGCTTTACAATTGTGGCAGCGTCACAATAGAGTAAATATTGTATGCCCTTTTCATCCTTGTCATAAGCAATAGTTTATTTTACTATGCGTTTTATGCTTTGAACACTGTACTGCCCTCGATAATTGGTGGAATAAGTTTAGCTTTTTTAAGAAACGTCTATTTGGCTGCAGCTAACTTTTCCAGAAAGCTTCTGTTACTCACATTGTGAGGATCTTGACACTTGTTCTGTGGATCGTCGATGGCATTCCTGTAATGCTTATAAGCCGCAGAGTTGCACTTATTGCGTTACATGTAATCGATTACTAGAAATCAATCACATTTTTTTGGTAAAAGTGTGATGTAATCTAATATTTTTTTTCAGAACTATGACATTCTGCATATTCAAATGATTTTTTTTGTAATTGATTATCAGTAAACAACTCTTGTTTTCTTCCTAAACCAAGTTGTAACTATAGCCTTCTATAGCAGTTCTAATCCCTCAATACCATCAATAACTTTGTATTGACACACCTACACATTGGACTGAATCACAGGATTAGACGAGATGTCCCCATCGAACCTTTCTTTTTATTCTCCTTTTGCTTGGCCTTACCTGCCACGCCTTCGGCCAGCGCAAGCAGCGGCAAGGTGGGACGTGGTACGTTTCACAGAGTACATGGACACTAGCGCCGAAGCACTGAGCAACCACTAGCTTATGCGCAAGGTGTTAGTCCCCTGCAACACTGCCCTTCTCTCCAATACAAGCACTGAGAGAGCGTTCAATGTAGCTGATAATAATAATTACTGGGCCTCATAAGGAAAACTCTAGCGAAATTTCGATATTCACCGCTTTCAATGAAACTTTGAAGTGTGTTCTCGTCAGTACCATTGGGAAATACGCCAAATTATACAGCCTTAGTTATTTAGTTGTTTTTTTTTGTTTAGAAAGGGTATTTTAAATATGGGCAACCACCTCTGGAACCGCACTTGTGAACGCGGGCCACATTGTGTATGTGTTGCGAGCGCCTACGGTTTTTTTTTTTTTCGGAAGCCCGCATTGCCCAGCAAACGAATGCAGGACGTACTTCTTCCTACGAGGCGACAACAACGCGAGCACAGTTCAGTTTGATCAGCTGCTACAGCGTGTCGTTGGCGCCGGGTTTCACACGTCGATTCGGGGCACACCAGACGCTTCATGCACCGCTGTGTGGAAATCAGAAGACGATGCTTCGGAGCTCAGATAATCGCTGCAGTCACCGGTGAACTTGTCGCGGGTAGGTTCATATGAGCTGGCGCAGCTTTATTCTGCGTCGGATGACATCGTCAACTTGACTTTTGCGTGTCACAAGAGGCATGTGAGCTATCCTAACACCCTAGCCCACCGTGGCGCTGTGAAGCGGATTCAGTGACGACATCCAATATCCACCATGGAGGATGGTGCAGCTCCAGTTTCGGTTTCTGTTTGAACTCGTATTTCATCGCTCAATTAAAATTATTGGTGAGTGTTTAGGCAAAATGAACCATCCTACCTGTTGAAGGACGGCTGATACTTTCTTTAAAGCGGCACTATCTCAGTGTGGTAGGTATGCGCCGGAGTTGTCCTTTAATGTCCGAAAACCAGGATATAATGATTACGTGGAAGGCTAGGGTTAGCAGGTCAACACTTAACGAGAAAACGTGGAGTAACCAGCGACGACGACATTTAAAAACAACTCCTGTTGAAAGTTAACAACGTGTAGCATTATATCACAGGAAGCCTCCCAGTCTTCACGCTAGCTACGGTAGGAATGAAATTCTTGTATTGTTTTACAGCAATAAAGTTTTGAAGCCAAGTTCCGCAAAAGTGATCAATTGCATTCATTTAATTGCTCGATATTTTTGTCGTTGTAATTGACAAACGCAATTCATCACAGTTTAAAGAAAAGAATTGCAATTGTAACTGGTTAGATATTTTTGTAACGTGTAAGATTCTGAATGAAGTTGGCACTATGGTTCGCGAATTCATTTATCCAAGAATATGGGCTTAAACAGAGACTGCAATTTTCTTCCTGGTGCTACGGCTGCTAACAGGGCTCTTCAGTTTCACCCAGTTACATTGCATCGTTTGCTATTCTATGAATAGTTCAGCACTACAATGCCATCGCCGATGACATTGCCGATGGCGCTTCGCCGATGATATTGCATTGCTGAGTAACTCAGGGGACGAATTGCAACTCATGATTACAGGGTTAGACAAGGAGAGCAGAAAGGTGGGTCTTAAAATGAATCTGCAGAAAACGAAAGTCATGTACAACAACCTCGAAAAAGAGCAGCACTTTGAGATAGGTAATAGTGCACTTCGAGTTGTAAAAGACTATGTCTGCCTAGGGCAGGTAATCACCGTGGAGCCGAACCAAGAGATTGAAGTAACTAGAAGAATAAGAATGGGCTGGAGCACATTTGGCAAGCACTCTCAAATTATGACAGGTAGATTGCCACTATCCCTCAAGAGGAAGGTATATAACAGCTGTATCTTGCCGGTACTTAGCTACGGAGCAGAAACCTGGAGACTTACAAAGAGGGTTCAGCTTAAATTGAGGACGACGCAGAGAGCAATGGAAAGAAAAATGGTAGGTGTAACCTTAAGAGACAAGAAGAGAGCAGAGTGGATTAGGGAACAAACAGGGGTTAAGGATATCATAGCTGAAATCAAGAAGAAGAAATGGACATGGGCAGGGCATGTAGCGCGTAGACCGGATAACCGCTGGTCGTTAAGGGTAACTAACTGGATTCCCAGAGAAGGAAAGCGGGTTAGGGGGAGACAGAAGGTTAGTTGGGCATATGAGATTAAGAAGTCTGCGGGTATAAATTGGCAGCGAGCACAGGACCGGGTTAACTGGCGGAACATGGGAGAGGCTTTTGTCCTGCAGTGGACGTAGTCAGGCTGATGAAAATGATGATGACAGTGCCATCGAAGTATAAACAGCTGCCGCAAAGATGCTTTCTAGGAGACTTGATGAGGCAACGGAGCTAGGAGGTTGACAGTGTCTGTATATACATACACAGTTAAAGAAAACACGTTATATAGAATTTAAAGCATTGGTCTACATCGTGTGAGTGTCACCAGACGCGTCTTGCTTCACAAGCAAGCACATTGAAAGGGAGCGCTTATTGGGAAGAGTTACTCTGCGTGAGCTCTTCCCAATAAGCACCTCTGCACACTAAACATCATTTTGTGAAACATTATGCTGAAGGATGCAGAACGGAGTTATAGGAGAGTGAACTGGACAACACAGTGTTTTTTTCTAGCATTTTATTCAAAATAGATATCGTAATCTCATACACACAGATACCATACACACAATAAAAATAATGAAATATCGTTCGCTCATTGGTATGAAATGGCTTACGAAATTATCATTGATCAGCCTTTTTTTTTAATCTATAGGGTAGGTACAAACGCACGCACACGAGATACGCATATCACGCATAACAAGATATTGCGATGATACAAAATATGATATTTACAAGCGAACACTACGAACAAACACATCTGATGAAACATTTGGTGCTTTGGCTTATCGCACACAACTAGGATTCCAGATAACGCTGACAACAGGCTGCAGTTAACACTCCAAGCATCCAGCGTTGTGAAAGCTAAAATGTACTAAGCTGTGGAACCCCCTGCTATTAAACACGGGCTTGCCCCCGAACACTCGCCTACGATGATCTGAACCTAATAAAAACAAAGAAGGTGAACTACCATGGCCACAAGTACCCACAGCTTCATTAGTTAAAAATTTCACATTTCAGAATGCCTGTTGTGAGCTCTTGGTTACCTCACATCTAATGATTACATAATCAATTAGCCTTGCTGGTGCGTTTTCCTGACTTTCAAACAGTTCAGCAACTTTCCAGAGCTCTATGCTGTTTTCCAACGAAGAGCTGTCAACCCATAACCTGAGCCCATGAAAAAAAAAATTGACCATCTACATTTGAATTAAAAGCTGACGCAGTAAAATAATTAAAGACTACATAATATGTTACCGAAGTTGTGCTACTGAATCGTCGAAATAAATATTGTGTTTAAATTCAGATTATGTTGCAGCCAGATGAACATTTCGAACGACAGCAAGATGAACAGATACCTAATATAGGCGCTACGGGCATGTCACATGCTTTAATGGATATTTCTGTAATCGAATAGCTGTATATTGGTTTAACAAAAATATAAGGCTGTAAATGAAAAATTATCGAACACGCAGCCAGTGCAACAGTAAGGGTGTCACTGTTTATAAACAATAAGAGTAAGCATACAAGCCACATACCTGCAAAGGTTTACCTCCTGAGCTGTGCTATAAAATTAAGGTGTCTCACAAAAGAAATATTTGCACACTGCCTTTCACCACCTTGTTGTCTTTTTCTTTCGGTTACGTATGGCACAACGCTTCCAATGCAACAGACCTACTACTGTCATACCGTGACCATTTTCATTCCAACACCTTCTCGACCTGGTCCAAACTAAGTCACTTTTTCGCCAACAAAACTAAGATCGAACGTATCTTATCAAGTCTCTAATCACCATTTGCACAAGTATCTCCCGAAAGTTCTCTCGCGGCTGTCACGAAATGTTTTTCTGCAGACACAGCTCAGGTAGCCTAGCGCCGTGACAGGGTGCAGAAACACCCAAGCGGTGTCCTTGCAACGCCGGTGAAAAAAAGCGAGCGCTTCCACGTCCAGCAGAAATTGAACCACCACGAAGCCCAGAGGGAACACCAGTTCGCGTTTTCCGGACCACGACACTCCTTCTTCTCACGTCCGATGGAAGGCGATGGCGAAAAGCATCGACGCCAGAGCGGTGGCCGATGAGAGCGGACCCGTGGAGGCCGAAGACTCGACGAAGTTGTCGAGCGGTCGCAATGGCTTGCCAGGACGCTTCTCTGGGACCCGCTTGGGCGTCGGCTTTTGCTTGGGAGCTGGCGTCGTGGGTGCTGATTGCCTGCGCCGGGCAACAAGAAAGCCAATTCGTGAGCGTGACGTAGAATAGGCCAGTCGGTACGGATTCATTGCGGGCAACAGCGTGATTAAAACGGAGTAAGACGAGAGGTGAAGAAAGAAAAAGAACAACGCTTCGCTGTGACCACCTTCGTACGTGCTAATCTTGTCGCTGGCCAGAGGCCCACAGCGGACGATTATAATAGCCGAATGTGTCTTTCTCATTTATTTACAATAAAAATTTAGAATATTACAATAGAAACACACGCGAAGTCGAAAAAAAATAATATGGGCGCTGTCTCACAACCATGCAGGATATGGAAAGTCTTCTGAAGAAGTCATAATCCCCGACGTACCCGAAGTGCGTTAGCACACGTCTCCTCAACCAATATTATTTCGAATATATATGTTAACCATTTGCTTGTTAATCCTTGAAGCTACAGCTTCAAATTTACGCCATAAGTTTTGCTAGGACGACTAAATAAATACGGCAATTCACATGCAGTCAGGTTCTCTTGGACGATTGAACCAATTTCGCGCCACCTTTGTTTTCGTGTAAACGCGAAAGAATGAACAGTACTCCAGCTTAATTTGCTGCAACAAACCCAATTACGCCAATACGCTCCTTTCTTTAAAAAACAGCGGAGTTAATCTCTCTTTTTCTTTGAGTTTCGCTCACTATAGGAGGTCGGGTATTTCAATGTCCAGAAAAATACTGCAGGAGGCATAAGTATTTCATCGAGAAATTTTCGCCATTTGAAATTCTCATACATTGCGCTAAAAAAAGTATAGTGGCTGCCTTGTCAGATAGCACGAGCAAACTTCATTCCTCTTTTTTATATTATTAACACTAAACACAACAGGCAGGCTTACATATTCATTTTAAGCGCATTACTTTGTATGCGTCCGTTTTCCTCCTTTCTCTTTTTCTCTGTCACTCAACTTTTGTCATACCTTTCTTCGCGTTAGACGCGACTTCAGTCAACTATCCAGCTTTGAAGGGGCTTCCGCGATCGTTTTAGAAATCCATGTGCTAATGCTCAACACGACTGAGCGTACGAGGTGTGTTTATATTCAGTAATGAACGCGGAAGACGACAATGCCTAATGCACAAGGTCAGGCCATAGAAAAGTCAGGCTACTGTTTTGCAATGCTGACTGCGTACTTTGTAAATGAGCAAAAAAAAAAAAAGCAAAGGCGTTGGGAGAAGTAACATGATAATGCGGCAACAAAGGAACGCGCCGTTACATCCGCAATCATACACACAATGTCATTTCAAACTTTTGAAAACATTCACTTCAAGCTCTAGTGCGGCAACGTTGGAACGTTGAGAGTTTTTTTTTTTTTTTGTCTTATGAAATATTTCCCACGACAGGCTAATTTTTTTAGCATCAAGGCTGCGTAGAAGGACGCACAATTTTTCAGAAAGCGACCGCAATTAGCAAATTTACGCTGTAGCAGGACGACTATAAGTGTTTCTAAGCAAGATGCATAATGACTGGCTAATTAAGGTCACGCACAGTGGTGAGACTAGTGATATCTTTTTTTTCTTGGTTCACAAAGCATCTCTCCGCACGCTGGTCTGCCATTGTCCCGGAACCGAGCACACCACACGCTACAAAGCTTTCCATAACCGCTTTATTTCCTTGTTTAGCCAATGTCAGAGATCCGTTCTTCAAATAAGCATCGAAAAGAGCGCGCCTGCTTTCTTAAAAAGCGTTCGCTACCAGTCGTTCATCTCAATCTGAGCATCGAATGCTATGTAGCGTGTTGAAAGACTCGATGGCTAGCCAAGTCACTTCGGAAGGCGGCTATTAACATTTCTTTATCCTTGGATAGCCGCTACCGAACAAAATCTTCAATTGCTATACAATACAATCCGGTCAAAATTACAAGGATCCACAAACGTGGGTCTTATTCGCTTCTTGCTGCGGGAAGCGACCAAAATTATTATATGATTTGGGTAACACCCTCACAAAAACTGCAGAGAAGTATGCGCAAGGTTCCCAGTATACGTGACAATGGACAAACCCGTATGCCGTGGTAATAAGCTTGCGATCCTGAATTTCTTAGACGCCTCTTGCAACGAGCGCTGTACCTCGTCAAAACATTTGCTTCGAAATTGCAAGATATGATATTAAGACGTCTTTCTGATGCGCAACCACTCATAGAAATTTTAGTTAAGCGTGAGAACTCCCGAAAAAACAATTTCCCAAAGAACAGGTGACGTGTAGACTGCCCATTGGTCAACGTCACGAAATATTGTGAATGACAAGAGCTAGATCTGCCCAAAGATGACTAACGCGTTTTCACATTGGGAAATACTTTTGTGACTCGCAGGTACAGGTGGGTTAGGCGCGTTAAATATCAACTCCTTCTCTGTCAGCCATTTATAAACAATATCACAAATACGCAGAAGCTGCTTGTTCCGAGACAACGCATTTGCATTCTGATTCTGGCCTATGCACAGAAGTGAATATGAGAAAACACGAGCAAAAGCTATCCGCTGTTCCTAAATTATTTTGCACTTCGTTTGCCCGTCTTGAGACGATGAAACAGTTAACGCGCAGCGAAACATTTAAAAAAGCCTTGAGAACAACTAGTATTCTGTGACGAGCCTTGGCCGAGATTCTTCAAAGGTGTTTATATGAATACAATTTGCTAGTAGAAGTGCTTGATTATAGTTGTTTCCAAATGATGGCGAAAACAGCTATAGAATGGTCGTCGCCCTTCGCACAAAGGGTGGGCGTCTGTTGTCATTTCACAGCTCCCTATACATGATGGTTGCCGCAGTAAGCTTCAGATCTGATACGGTGGCACATGCTCACCTTTCCAAAAAGTTTGAAAGTGAGCTATCGTAAAAACGTATATCACTTTAGCCGAACGAAGGATCGTTTCCAGACACCGTTTCAAGTGTCTTTCAGCTCGGTTAACTCAGACTCTGATGAAATTATGCTGATTCAGTTTGTTTTACATAGCTACGTACCACAATAACGTAGCATTTTCTCCTCAATATCAACCCTAAATAAAATAGCCTGCCTGTGTGCATTACCTCGATCAGCCACACTTCAAGTTTGAAGATTACTATCGATAAACCCCAGCTATCAAATAGCCCAATCTAGCTCGTTTGCTGTTTTCTGCCCGTGCCTTACGTAATGTTCTCATCACATCACCTGAAAACCAGAATAAATTTATCGCATTATTAAATGGTACAAGAATTTCTAAACTGCCCACTGAGGATACCCTTATAGAGATCTTATTAACCTTAATATATTATTCAGGTAAAGTAACTTTCATGTTCAATTCAGGAGTTTAGGGTGTGTTGGTGCTACAAAGGGCCCAATAAGTTGATTTATGCTTTCTCACCAACGTAGGAAATTACGATTTCTCCACCAATTTCTTATCATTCGTTTTAAGTTCCAATATCGGCTGCAACCAAACGCAATATATGTACGCTTGAAAGATACCGTGATTTAAAAGTATACACTCACTTCTTGATAAGGTATGGCTCCCAGAGGTGGCATTTCTTGGATCTGGGTCCGTACGCAACGCTGTAGTCATTCGGCTTGAGTATGACGTACGCCTTGTTCTCTTTGGTGTACTTGGGCCACTCCATGTCACTCTTTGGGATCTTTGGTTTTCTGCATCACAGAGACAAGGAAGAAGATCAGTTTTGGAACTCGCCGCAAAACAGTGACGTGTGCCACAAAGAAATATAACAAAGTTCAGACTTTTCATAAAATAATAGCGTTCAGGAGAGCAACATAACATAGGAAGCTGCGTTTTCTTGGAACCATTTCACCTGGTGCAAACATGGTGGCGCAAAGTGCCATGAATTCTTTAGTTGTACTCGTTTATGTGGTTCTGGTTTATTAACAGTCGCATACGTATAATAAAGTAGGCTGCATTAGACTTCGCTAGCCCAATACACAGTTAGAAAGGCTCTACTTCCCACTTCTCTGGAAGTTCATATCCAGATTGCACAAAAAAAAAAACACACACACACAAGGCATACATTACCCATTCTGTATCACGTGACATGCTCAAACGCACATCTTAGCTTTGCAGAGTAATATCTTACTTCATCTCGTTCCCGCATCAGCCATTCATTCATGTGTCTTGCCATTCGTTCGATGGCGTTTGCTCCAGTCATTCAACTGCCTTCCACATTGTTCGAGTGAAGATATTAAAAGCGCTAATATGTGGGGTGCAATGTTTCAAAAGCTCAAGCGAAGTGAGTATATTTCTGAAGCGAGCTCTATACCGACCTCGTCGGCTACTCATGCAACACAGAAACAGCTTAGGCAGCCCGTACTCACTACAATATCTGTTTTTCCGAGCCGTCGGGCAGTGACACGAAAGCCATTACAACGCTCGATGCCTACCTATTTACGGTGGGTACAAGGATAATAATACATATTGCTGGTCATTGACACAAAACACCCGGGTACGCCAGAAATACACGAGAAGCCGACGTCAACGTTCCCAATCTATCCCACTTTAACACGAAGAATCATCATCAACGCTCAATTGCAGTGTCCGAGAATATGCGCTTTGACGAAAGGCCTCACTACACTTTGTTTCAACGAAGCAGATTGAAGAGTTTGCTCAGTTTCACTTGTGTTACGACAACAAACACGGTGGTTTTATGGAGTGAACTTGTCCGCTTTCGGTGAATCAGCATTCTGTCACGTTACGTCATTCGGTGACGTATTTCATAGCATTCCAATGGAGCGTATGCGTTGGGAAACCACGTAACAATGCAATTCAGAGGAACCAATGACGTATTCGAAGAATTGCTGTGAATTGCAGGACCCCCCCCCCCCCCCCCAATAAAAAAAGCAACGAAAAAAACTAGACAGACAAGGCCCGCAATCATGCTCAAGGAAACCCTATGAAATGTCTATGCGCCTTGCTTTGGGATACCCCTAACGAGAACAAGGCTGATGCAACCACGAGCGCGGCATTCAGCGGTTATTCCAAGGCGAGCTGCACGCACTGCCCTGAGAAAAGGTACGAATTAAGGAGAGGGGCCATAGAGCAATTAGTGAATGGGTCGGCAAGTGAGACGGTCGACGTAGGCGCGCGAAGCTATGGAACCCCCCTTGCAAGCGAATTTCCAACATGCGAAGGCGAGCAAGTTCGTCGCATTGAGGGGGTGCGAGTGCAGCCGTTCACCTTCGTTGGCTGCAGCGAGGCCCAACCACAGTAGACAGACCAGCTGGGGCCACCGAAAACCAGCGCTGGTTATAAACCATGCATGTTTCCGGTTCTTTAATTAACGCTTTCTTGCTACAATGTTTCCATACCCAGCTGATGGGATTTCCAATTGCGCTTTTGCACCACATTAAACACTGGTCCCGGTTAACAAACCGCCGAGCCCGGTAACCTGAGAAGCCGTTTCCGAAGTTTTTTTTTTATACAATGAGGTATAGAAAAATCAGACCATTGGCAAGTTCACTGCTGCTGCTTCCTCTAATTCATGCGTGTATATAAAAACGGTATACTTCAGCTGTGTTGTTTTCGTGGCACAAACATTACGTGTAACACTCAATTGTATTTCACAATTTAAATTGTTGAGAGCGCGCGAAATGTAAATACATGAAGCTCCTATTTATGAAAGCTGGTGCACAAACTAGTTATTTCTGTATTAGTTTGTTTAGCTATGAAAGCTGGTTTAAGTAATGCTTCAATTCTCGAAATTCGTTCGCGGATTGACAAATGACTTAGTGGAGGACAAATGCTGACCATTGAAATTTGTTTCAACCGGTAACAGTGGTGCGCAAAGAGGGGGCCGCTGATGAAATGCGTGGCTCCTGCTCGCCAGTTCGACTCACCCAGTCCAGGAGAATTCAGCCAGTGCTTTGATGAGCTCGTCAGAAAACGTCAGTTCCTCGGGTGTCGACAGAGGCTTTCTTCGCAACAGTTCACCGAAGGAGTCATTCTGATTTTGCAGTGTTTGGTTGTCCACTCTCAAAGTACCCAAGAAAAATGGAAAGTCGTCGTTGTGGGTCACGGTCACCCAATCTCCCCAGAAGCTGTAGGATGGCCTGTGGTTGAACACATAACGAAAGAGGGACACATTTTCCCTTAGAGCTGCCAGCGCGAACAAGTCCTCAGCGCAGATGAAGAACAGGTCCGTAATTACTGCAGACAATGCTTTGAGGACCTCCACTTCAGAAAGTTCCGGGGCACTGCTGAAGTATGCATTCTCGAACTGCAAGCTATTGGACGAACTGATACTGAAAAAGTTGCGTAGAAAGACCCTGAGTAAAGTACGGCCATCGATGGCGCCTTTGAGCCCCTTTAACTTGGCGAACATGGCACTAACAATCACTGCGCCATCGTCCGGCGTGGTGCCGAAAAAGATGTCTTTCACATGAATCTTGGCCTTATCGAGATCAATAGGGCTGTGAGGAAGAAACGAGTCGCCGTAGCCAGGAAGAATAGTGATGTACCGATAGGTCATGCTACTCTCAACGTCGTGAACCAGTTGCTGAGCGTCTACCTTCCGAAGGCAGTCCAAAGAAGCATCAATCTTCTCTTTGCCAGTGAGATAGAAATTTGTACAATTCATTGCCGCAGAGATTGCTTGAAAGTTTTCATGCTGGTCAACTTTATCAGCAAAGGCGAGGGTGGACGGAGTGCCACTTAGGAGCACAGCCCGCTGAAAAAGACCTCGACTCAACTCGGATATCGCGTGGTACGAAACAGAGACAGCGCCAGCGCTCTGTCCTGCCAGGGTAACCGCACCGGGATCACCACCGAACGCGCGCAAGTTATTATGCACCCAACGAAGAGCCTCCAGCTGGTCGTACAAACCCATGTTACCTTCTGCTCCAGGCACTGAAGCATTGAGGAAACCTAGCGGGCCAAGCCTGTAGTTCAAGCTCACGAAAATGACGTCGGCACGTGCGGCGAACTCAAGTCCGTCGTAGAGAAACAGAGAACTTGATCCCCAAGAGAAAAGACCTCCATAGATGTATACAAACACTGGAAGGGCATTCTTGCAAGAACTAGTGGTGGTGGCGTTTTCGCTTTTGCCGTCACAGTCACCCCTGGGTCGCCACACGTTAAGCCTGAGGCAATCTTCGACAGTGTTCGACGCGTCAATCTTGACACCCTCCGTGACAACGAAGTCCGTTTGAACGCAGCCTGGGTTCATGGTGTCCGCTCGGAACACGCCGCTCCACGGAGCCGCGGGCAGCGGTTTCATAAATCTTCGCTCACCGACCGGAGGTTGACCGTAAGGAATGCCCAGATAGGCATCGACGTCTCGGCCGTTGGCGCGCAGTCTTTTGCCCACAATGTCACCGGCCGTGGTTCGGACCACGGGTGCATCTTCAACCACGCCTTCTGCCGATGATGCGACGTAGATAGCCAACATGAGGAGCAAGCCCACCTTTAGCGCCATGTGATGTCTTCTTGATGCGATGTGCACAGATGATTTTCTTCTCAGGCCCGAAACCTACCTCCGGCCTTAAAGGAGAGGGAGCAGACAGGCGCACGAGCCTGTTTTTATAAAAAGAACACGCAAACGATAGGGAGAGCTATCGGAGACGGGCACGCAAGCTTCAATGTCAACTCTCGGCGGCGACGGCGACCGTCAGGTCGCAACGATCCGCAGCGAGAAGGTCACAGTGAATTAGAATAGCAAAGTCCGCACCCACAGGAGCGTCACTTCACACGGAGAGCAGGTTTTAGCCGTGTTTCATACAGAAAGGTACCCGCCCCACGTGGCGGTATATATATAAGCAACTCTCTCTCTCGCCCGCTATCTCACTCCCTCTCCTGTGCCGAAGGCTTGGGAATGTTGTGATGCCCCTTCAGCGCAGTCTCCAGTGGCCCTTCGTCGCAGCCAGCCTGCCCGTTGCCCCTCCGTCAAGGATGAACGTAGTCAGTGGCCAGCTGCGTGCCACTAGAAGGACAGGGGATGAAACTGCTGGCCTTCAACCAAAGAACAAGTCACGTCGAATGATTGCTTCAATTCCGTGCAGAGATTTATAGAAGTCGTCCCTTTAACGTTTTGCAATTTCACAACCTGCACTTTAATAATAGAATACGAAAAAGAAATCAGAACAAAGATAACGGAAGGGAGGGGAGAGGTGGGGGGATGTGAAGACGGATTCGTACAATAGATAAGCCCCTAGGATTTCTTTTTACACATATCTACTATGAAGCAACGTTCTCGCAAGCACGCACACACACACACACACACACACACACACACACACACACACACACACACACACACACACACACACACACACACACACACACACACACACACACACACACACACACACACACACACACACACACAAAAAGCACTGTGAGCGCGCAAATGGGTTGTGTTACAGCTTCGAATTCTTCGACTCTTCGGTGGCATGTTGCAATTTGGAAATTCAGAAAGTAAGCTCTGTCACGCTGCGTTCACGGTAAAAGCAGTTTCAGACGAAAGTTTCGTAAGAAACTGTGCTCCGTCCGAAGACTTGATCGCAACTAAGTGCGAACGCTCATGGCTTGTGTTATAAAAGTATATTCTCCGCTCGGTTATTTCCCGTGCGGAGAATAATAAAAAACCTGACTGTTTAGTGAAGAAGCTTGGTGAAACGAAGATCATCGTTACACCCGTACGAGTTGAGTCTAGGTGGGATATCTTGTGCCAATCTATTGCACGTACATCGCGAAGCGCCGTCAACAATCACCAAAGTTAAGGATGTCTGTACACACACAAAAATGTATAAGTAAGACATTAGGTTATACTTAGCGCAATGAAACAGAAGAACGAGAAGGGAGGGCACAACACGTGGCGAACATGTTCTGTCCTCTCTTCCCGTTCTTTTGTTTCATTGAGCCCAATATTAGTCAATGTCTTACTAACAAAGCCGGGTTTTTCCACTTGTGCAGAAATTTTATAGATTGCCGTTTTGAAACTCACCTATCTGTCTGTATTTGTAAAGCAATGCCCTTTTTTTAGGTTGAATTCATACGCGGAGCGGAGTCATTCTCGCTTATTGAACTGTCGCTAGCTGCAGTATTGATTGATTCACTGACTGACTGACTGACTCATTGATTGATTTATTGACTCTTCAAAATCCTTTGCACAAACTTCGTGTGTGTCTTTATCGATGTACCAGTGTGAATATTAGGTGTAAAGTTATGACTCATCTTTCAATATTCATATGCGTGACACACTTCGGGGGAAGCCCCGCCGGTCTAATAGCGGCGTGCCGCAGACTCGCAGGCTTCCGCTTTACGTTTAGGCCTGCGACGCCTGACAGGCCTCCAATTGGTACATTTTGAATTTATTTGCAGGCCGGTTGATCTGTGCAGGGTTGCACGTGTGGGGATGATTGGGTCTCACTGACGCACGCATAAAGCAAACACCGATCTCCCTTAAAAAAAAAAAACGACAAGCACTCATTTGCAGCAAGTGCAATTGGCAGGAGTTAACAAAATCTAAGAGGACAAACACAAATATGCGCGATGAAAATGACAACTTCTAAACAAACTATGCTCTAAAGTAACCCTAACAGTACAAATATACACTACGCGGTACGTTAATAAAATAATTGGACATGATGAAAACTAAGAGAGATACAAAGAAGTATTATCGAAAGGTCGGACTTTCGAATCAGAGCTCCTGCTGTGGTGCAGGGCATACTAAAACATCCTTTACAAGCTGGGTGTAATAAAATAACGGTTTGAAAAAAATCAGAATAAAAAGTTCCACACGGACAAGACTACCTCGTGGTACAGGTAGGGGAGTAGATGGCGCACCGCTGAAACTCTCGCCAGCTTATTAGGCGACGGGGGTTCCCGGTGTTGCAGCCTTCTCAATACGTTCCGCGGGACCGTCCGTGCTCGCTGCTTGCGCCAGACTCGTGACATCGACGATCACGCTTTTCGCTGGTTGAACGTCAACTACCGAAGCAGTCAAATTCTCTTCGGGGCGTACGCATTTTCCTAGAGGTCATTTTCCTCGAACACATACGTGCCCCCCTTCGCTACAGGTGTAGAGAAGATGTGACGGCAACGTTGCCAATTCTTCAGTTATCGGGGAGTTGCTCGGAGTATTTTAAGCTGGACGGTTGTGACGCCCGCGACCTCCGACGTCAGCGTAGCTCTCGCCGACTCGTTCGTACTCCACGGCCTCCTGACGCCGTGCTCTCGCTGTGTGGTGCCCCGTCCTCTAACTGCTTCGACCGGCTCCTAAATTTCATATTTCCTTCTTTTAAATACGATAGTCTTTCTTGGGGTACTTCGACGCAAAAACGTTAGTCTGTCTGTCTATCTGTCTGTACCTTTACCCTTTTGTCCGCCGCAACGATACCCTAACAGCGCCATGCGATACCCCAAACGGCCAACCCCATCCGCAGCGCCCACCAATAATTGCTCAAGTTTCAGCGTTCTTACTTGAGTGATTGTCAATTAAACAAACGTCGTCGAAAGACGATAATCTTGCGTGTGGAGAGAGTAAACAAAACGCTTATTTGATGTTCTGCGTGAGAAAATCAGTGAATTGTATTCTGGAAGCGCTGCGTTAGAGAGTCTCGATCCGTGCAGAAGGCGAACGAACGCACTGAGGATTAGATGTATCCGGCTGAGCCCTTTAGATTGGGCGGTGGCTCCCGCCACCTAGCACGTTAGACACGAACGCCATCTGGCGGAAGGCGTGAGCGCCCGCGGTGAAAGGTGCGCGCCTGTCTCAGAAGCGATAAGGAGTAGAACGCAAAACGACGGACAGGTGCCACCACCGCGTCGTCTTAGCAAAGCGTTGGAAACACTTGCCTTTTGTAGCGTTAGCTACACTGGCCTCGCTGGGCCGATTTCGCGTGACACTGGTCTGCGCATGCGCAGTGATATCCCGCCGCCGCCACGCGCAGCTCACCGCCGGTGTGCGCGCAATTCGATGCGCTACGTGGACGCTCAGTGGTGTCACGCACCGGAGCCGGCACCTCCCTCGCAATCGGCCGTGGCCGCGCGCGACTCGCCGCCGCCGGTGTGCGCTTTCCGGAGGAGTGCCGTCATAGCCTTGGTAGACATATGGACGCCGACGCGCGCGCCTTCCCTGTGCAGTCGCCATCTGTCACTGCGCTGGAGCCGCTTGATAGCACCTCTGACTGGCGTTTCCCACTGTGGTATAGCCATGGAGAAGGAGAGTGCAAATGCTGCTGAACGGTGCAGTAGAGCGGAGAAGCTTAACTTATCAAATCCCGAAGTAGTTGCCCGGCAAAATAAATATACATGTGCCACATAACACCTATACCGTGTGTGTGTCATTGGAACAGCTGTAAGCATGATATCTGGAAAGCTAAGAATAATCAGCTGAACCTTTGCTAACGCTACGTATATCCTGGCATAGCTGAGCTAAGCCACTGCCATTTTTTGAGCGTCGCGTTACACTGTCAGCGCAGCGTGATAAATGCCACGGTTTTTAGAATTACTTGTGTGTGCCTTGTCTGGTGTAAAGGCATATATATGCCTCACTATCCTCATTCCCACTATCCTCATTCCCTAACGCCAATCTTCGCAAGGACTGATACTTTTCGGTACTCCTTCTTCCCACAAACAATACATGATTGGAATAAACTAACCGAAGCATTTCCTCAACGCCCTTGACCATTTGTGTAAATACTCTTCTTCCATGACTTCCTTGAATGGTATTATCACCTTGTTGTTCAACTGTTACTTTTTTTTAAAGCCATAACCCCTCTGTCTTATAGCAAAGAAATTGTGTAAAAAACGCTTTGCAACCTTGTTTCATTCTGTTATTTAGCGTTTCATGTATGCTCACCCTGCTTGGACTTTTTGTCTGCAGTATTCTATAAATAAATAAATAAATAAATAAACATATAAAACATCGACGTGTTGTTATGGTGCCTCAGATATGCGTCTTTCCTTCATGTGTTCGTCCGATTGCATGCGCAACGACACATACCATAGGGTTAGTGTCATACAAAGTGCACTTCAATATAGCTTCGACATACAGTCGTCGAAGGCTAATGCATAAGAGACATCGAGCGCCATTTTTTAAATGAAAATTTGCATTTCCTAGCGAACTTCAGTGACTTTGACCGTATCTACCTGTCTGTCTACGCGTCTATCTAGCCGCCTATACGACGTTTAGCTCTCCTGGCCATGGGATCTATACCAAAACTGGTGTGACACAAAATGACTGTACGACGAGCATAAGTGACTAGCCATAACATGAAAATCATGACATGTATGTCATGAATGTCATGATTTAAATGTCAAGCTCTTGCTGTTGTTGCGGTGGTCTAGTTCACATGACATATTGCAAAACTGGTATGGTAGGACGTGACGGCATGATGGACACAAGTGAAAGGCCCTAACGTGGAAATGCCCACGAATACACGCCACGCTGATTGTACGCTCACAGTCGTTTCGCTCACTTCACATATACCAAGTACGGTATTACGGGATGTGAATGGATGACCAATGTATGTGACTGGTGCAAGCACGATAATCATGACATGCGCGTCACGTAAGAATATGACTACATGCCACGCTCATAATGCGCTCGCGGCCATTTGGCTAGCTTCAGATATGTCAAATTTGCTGTTACGGGACGTGAATGAGCGGCGAAGCTAAATGACACGTCCAAGCGTGACAGTCGTGATATGCGTGCCATTTAAATCACGACTACACGCTATGCTCATAGCGTGCTCACGGACGTTTTGTTAGCTTCACATATAACAAATTTGGTATTACGTGACGTGAATGGACGACGAACACGAAGGCCAGGCACCGATCTTAAAGTGAAAAATCAACCTTCCTCATTCGTTCTTCGCGTATGATCAATTCCCTCTGTACGTGTGATCATGTCAATATATTTTTCACACATTGATCGTATTTCGGTCACAAATATTTTTTTTGCAGTCGTGGTACGAGTATGTCAGCAAAAACACCATGAAGTTTTGCTTTCGTTATTGTCATTCCACATCCGAATAGCCATTGCTCAGGCCTCACCTCAGGTTTTTCGAATTAATCTTTCGCCTTTTTCGTTGAAGAACATGGGGGGGGGGGGATATAAGTTAAAGCGAATTCGGGAGGTCAATGTAACGTGCGTCTATTCCGCTACTCTACGCACAGAAAAAGATTTAGGAGATAAGCAGAAGAAAAAATGGGAACACGAAGACTACCGGCTTCATCCGGTAGTGCATATTGACGTCGTCAAAGCTAATTTCTAAATGAGCACAGGTCTGTTTTGAGATTCTGAATATACTTGCCACGGCGCTGAGCACCGTATGGGCTAATGCATGTGACGTCGGTACAAACACAAGCTTTCTTGAAGTGGTTATAAAGCCAGCAATCAATACTTTTTCCAGGAATGGTAGATGCAAATTAATAAATTATAAGTTAAGTTGGGTAACTATGAAATATTTCAGTAACAGTTTGATGTATTCAGCACACGCCGTCATGAAAACATGTTCTTGAAAAGGCTGCAACTTCATTCTCAGTTTCTCGAGTGCTGGCTTGGATGCAGCTGTGCAGTTTGTGTGCCTATAACACGTTTGCGTCAGGGAAGTCTAATAAGGAAAAGTTAAAATTTCAACATAGGGGGGAACGCATATTCTTTAATGC
Organism: Rhipicephalus microplus; assembly: GCF_043290135.1. Taxonomy (NCBI): domain Eukaryota; kingdom Metazoa; phylum Arthropoda; class Arachnida; order Ixodida; family Ixodidae; genus Rhipicephalus; species Rhipicephalus microplus. The sequence goes on from NC_134703.1 coordinate 26,780,276, forward strand.
TTGGGCAAAAAAATAAACCCCTCTGTGGAGGTTTGTGTCCCAACTGCATTAGTTAGCCAGATGAAGGTACGCTGGCAAGTCAACAAACAAATTGCGCCTAAAGTGTCTTTGAATCGAAACCCATCTTTAGTGCAGTGGCATTTTTCTTTCCATACCTTCCCCCCCCCCCCCCCCCCGCTTTTTTTGTCCATAGCAAAGTCGTTGCTGTGTCAATATAATATAGCTTTGCGAATGCGTGTCGTTCTGAACATTTCTCCACGCATTTTTTATAATTTTTTGCGTTTTTATTTGGTCAAGATGCGCGTGTTATTGAAAGGCACTACATGCTTTCACGTTTCCAAGGCACATCGAAGAACGATTGAATGCGGTGTTTGGGAAAAAATATGTTTTCCTTCTACACACCTTCATAGCACGCACTGTTGACGGGCTGCGCAATGGGTAATTCATGACTGGCTGTCACAGCGTGCTACAGTGACGCAGCCTATCATTAGCCACAGTCGAAGGAGCACGCCCTCTCAATAAAGAGCCGGGTCGTTGGAATCAGTGGAGAGAGCTCGCCTGTTTCAATCGCAGCAAACAGTGACAAGGTCTACTGGCAAGAGGAAATCGCCGTCTTCCTTCTTTTGTTTACAATGTCCGAGAGTAAACAATCAGGTACAAAGAGACTGCGAGTCGAATCACGCAGGTAACTACTCTAGTCTGATCGTGTTGAAAGATCACACCTAACTGCTTACCCTGTTTTGGCAAAACTCGCCAGAGTGTCCACCAGGTCGTTTGAGAACTGGAGCTCTTTCGAGAGTGCGGATTCGTCCGCCTTGCTCGTTCTGCTGGTAAGCTTGTCCGTGGTGGCCAGGAAGAAGGGCAGCTCGTCCATGTGAGTGGCCGTCACCCACTCTTGCCACATGCTGCGCACCGGCCGGTGCGTGAACTCGTAGCGCAGCAGCGTGACGTTGCTGTCGAGCGCCGACGAGGCGTACAGGTCAGTGCCGCAATCGAACGCGCCCTCGGTGAGGGGCAACGAGAGGTTTTTCTCGATCTCCCACTGCTCATGGGGGGCGCCGCTTTCGTCGAAGTAGAGGCGCGAATACTTGGCGCTCGTCGCGAAGTCAACGTTGAAGAAAGTTTTCACTGTCAGCCTGAACACCGTGGGACCATCCAGCTTTCCATTCAGCCACTTGAGCTGGTCCAGCATGGCATATACCAGGTACGCCCCGTCGTCTTGCGTGGTGCCGAGAAAAATTTCTTTGACGTTGAACGGAATGTTCAGGTCCAGCGGGTTCCGGTGTAGGAATGAGTCTCCGTAGCCTGGTAAGATCGTGACAAACTTAAAGGGAAGAGCCTTGGTCGTCTCTAGTGCGAGTTTATGTGCGTCCCACTTGCGCATGCAGCGAACGATCTCGTCCCTCTGGGCCTCCACCGGCAGCTTTGCGTCGGCGCAGCCAAGGTGATAGCTCAAAGTGCGGAAGTTTTGGTGCTGGTCGGCGTGGTCCGAATAGGATAGGGCCTGTGGTGTGCCGCTGAATAGAGCCGCCCGCTTAAAGAGCCCTCGGCTGAGCTCGGATATAATGTGATAGCTAACGGACATGCCTCCGGCACTGTGTCCGGCTAAGGTGATGGCATCGGGGTCCCCGCCGAAGTGCTTGATGTTCTTGTGAATCCAGCGAAGTGCTTCGACCTGGTCGTACATGCCCATGTTACCTGGAGCTTCCGGTGAAGATGCGTTGAGGAAACCGAACAGGCTGACTCGATAGTTGAAGTTGACGTACACGACTTGCGCACGTGCCGCGAAGTCGAGGCCATCATAGACGTCCAGGGCGCTCGAGCCCCAAACAAAGAGTCCTCCGTAGACGAAAGTGAAGACTGGCAAGAGATCATCGCATGACCCCTCGTCCTTGTTGCATTCAGGTCGAGGAACCCAAATATTCAGATAGAGACAGTCTTCGGAAGTGTCCTCGATGTTGATGTTGACACTTCCTGGCAATTCAAAACTTGTCTGCACGCACGCCTTGGGCTTTTTCACAGCCTGGAGGGTTTCCGTCCAAGGTGCAACGGGTTCGGGCAACAAGAAGCGCCGCTCACCTGTTGGGGGCTTAGCGAATGGAATACCCAGGTAGGCATCCACGACAACGCCGTCCTGACCTCGAAGTCTGACACCAGCGACGGGACCCGAATCCGTGTGCACCACCGGCGCCCTAGATTGAGAATTCTCGCTGTTCGCCCCGGCACAGCACGGCAAGCAAGTCAACCCGAGGATAGCAAAGGTAGCAGTGGCGACCAGCGCGAACATACTAGGACATCGTTGACCACTGGCTTGGTGTCCCGCCGTCCTCTTCACCAGCATCCGTGGAATCTGAGCGACAACCGTCTGCATGTCCGTTGCTGTCCGTTCGCGGAAAGGCTTTGTTCTAGGGAGCACCGCAAGCTGCGCTCTTCGACCTGAGTGCCAATAGGATTCCGCAATTATTAGTGAAGCCGAACGCCCGACGTCACGGAACGACTTTCTTCCGACCCTACTTTCTTCTTCATTTATATTTGCTGTTCATTAATCGCCCGGGAAACCACGAGTTAGCGCGCGCGCGATTCTCCCCCGTGAGAGGAGGAAAGATAGTACGAGCACCCTTTTTGCTTTTCGTCGATGTTTCGGTTTCTTGGCGCGCCACCATGCGGCCGGCGCGTTGAGCTCGCCACGGTTCGTTCAGGCCGTATCTTGCGAGCGGCAATTTCTCTTCAGTTTTCCCTTTCTTTCCTAAGCTGCTTAACAGACACCATTAAGGTCGCTCGGCGAGGTCGGCGGCATGATCGCATGTCCACACGCGGAAACCATGCGATAGTGAGCCCCTTTAGCGCGCGTCGCGGTGGACGCTTGGCTCGCATAATCGTCGAGTGTCTCCGCAGGACGACTATATAGCGAGCAAGCTGTAAAAGCCTCAATTCCCGTGTATATCTGTGTAATCGCAATGCGTGATTCAGTGCAAGAGCAATGGCAACGCCGCGAGTCATAGAGAGAGGGATGGCCCCGATTTTCTGCAACCACTCTTCATTGTCTTTCCAGTTCCCTCAGCAAGCGTCACACTTCACGCCTCGAGCGAGCACGCACAGCCAAGGCAAAGAAACGTTTCAGCTTGATTCAAAAATTGAATTAACAGGTTTCATTCGTATAAGTGGCGGAACTTCCTGTACTCTTTTTTTTCTATATAGCTGTTTGGAACGGCTGCTCGATGCCCAAGGCGTCTACCTCAAAAGCGCCCAAATTGGGATCAAGGACACGTGATACACGCGATACGCGCCTTTCTTCTCGCCAGGTCATGAGCCGGTGTGAGGGCAAGTGTTATTGCTTTCCGCGCTGCTTACGTGTGCACTTAGCGTAAACAAGGAACACAGACGGAGCACGTTCCGGAAGGATGGTGGCAGGTATATTTAGGACGCACGCACAAACGCGGGATTTCTCACTTTCGAAACGGTCTCGTAGGGTATTCCCGAGCGGCGGCGTGTTTGCCGTGCATATTCTTTTATCAGAGCTAAATAAAAGCGCACAAACACAGCAGGCTAGTTTGTAAGGGAGAGATCATGCGTTATTATACAAGGTTTTCATGGAAAACGAGTGCGGCCATAGCATAAGCAATTAAGTCGTATAAGTGGCCACTGGTGGCTCAGTCCGGTTTGAGGTATTCCGACTTGTGAACGTTGATGCAGCGTTGCTAAACATAATCCGGTGTTCTCCCACCAAACTGTGGGCACTGGCACGGTGTCAGCTTTTGCGAATAAAACCCGAAGGTCGCAGAAGCCAAGAGAGAGAGACACAGAGAGAGAGAGAGAGAGAAATAAAAGGAAGAGACAGGGAGGTTAACCTAGAACTCGTTTGCTACCCTGTACGGGGGTGGGGAAAAGGGTCGGAAAGATGATAGAGATATATAAAATAAATTAGAAATTAAATTCACATGCGCACACGTTCAGGGAGTTCCGATCACAGTCGTTCGGACAGGCCGGTTGAACGCAAAAAGCGCAGGAGCGCCTTCACAGCCTTCTTCTGCGACATTAAGTCCTGTCGGCAGCGCAAGATTCTTTTTTCCGAAAGAGTCTGGTTGTTCAGTTCGTCTAGTGCATTGCAGAGTGACTGTCTCTGCGAGCAGTATTGTAGCATTCGCACAGAATTTGCCAAGTTGTTTCGTCATTGCCGGAATGGTCACATGCAGCAGTGTCAGCCATTCCTATGCGGAACGCGTACGCATTGGTAAATGCAACGCCCAACCATAATCTGCACAGCATAGTAGCGTCTCGTCGGCGTAGTTCCCAAAGAATTCGAAGACTGAGAGTTGGGTTGAAGGTACATAACCGTGCATTGATGAAAAGTGATTCGTTCCATTGTGAAGTGGTGCGATTGCGAGCAAGCATCCGGAGTTTCCGTGCAGCATCAGTTCTGGAGAGCAGAATTGATATTTGATCGCTTTCAGTATGGGCAGAAAGGGCAGCTCAATCAGCCTGCTCATTGCCAATTATTTTACAATGACTTGGAAGCCATCGAAAGGCTATTTCATGTCCTTTCTCAATGAATTGGTGAGTCTTTTCTGCAATTTCGAATACCAGCTGCTCGTACAGGCCGTGGCGTAAAGGTGATAGTATGGATTGCAGTGCCGCCTTTGAGTCACTGAAAATTGTCCTTTTTTGTGACTGTTGATCGCTGAAGAATTGCAATGCGGCACGAAAGCTGTGAGCTCTGCTCCCGTTGATGTCGTAAGGTGGGAGGTCTTGAATTTTCTTGTCGTGTCTTTTATTGGTATAACAAGTGATGCCGCTGAACTCTTCTGTAAAACAGAGCCGTCAGTGTATACGTGTATACAGCCTTGATACGTCTCGTATAACAGGAGCAGAGCAAGCTGCCAAAGAGTGGGTGGCGACATATCAGTTTTTTTTTTTCTGGATGCCAGGCATAGTTAGCCTGATGTCAGCCTGAGTCGGGCACCAAGGAGGAATGGAAGGCCTGGCGGCGGGTGTGAATCATGTGAAAGCCTGTTGGCTGGTGTTAAGCCAAGCTTGCTAATATTCTACATAACGAAGAGAATGTCTTAACAAAACTGACCGCATCTCGACAGGCATCCTCTACAAGCAGAGAAACTAGCCTGGTCTGTTTGAAAGCTCATATTCTTAAGCTTTTCACCATTTTCGTATTCATATTGAACGCTACACGAAGTTATAGCTTCCTGGTTCCGCTGCGTGCGCCACAGCTTTCCATTGCGCAACCGACTCTGACAATGAACATTTTTTTTTTACTTGTTTGCCGAGAGTACCGCTAGTATGAAGATTCTTATTAAGGCCTACTATGCGATGTGACGGTGTGACCCAGTAAAGTCCGCGTTTCTACACTGAAAGCTACGCGCATGCCAAATAGCAGAAACCAGCAGTGTCCAATCGCGCAAAGCACTCAAACACATTCTTCACAGTAGCCGCATGCGGACAAACCTACCATCCTAGAATGAGAGAAAAAAATGTACGCATCTTATCCCAGTGAATCACGATGAGTGGGCGAAGCACTAGGGATTTCTCTTAGCGTCAACCCCCCATGACATTGCACACTCGTGCATGTGAATGTGTGACAACGCGTTTGTGCGCTACATTCAATTCATTTCTGCTGTTGAGCCGCCGCTCTACGTGCCCTCAACTCATGAGTAGCCGCTTGTTGTCGCCGTTGCGCTTTGTCCTTCCCAGGCGAGAGCGCTTTCACAATCGTGTTCATCCAAGGCAGAAGAAACAAATGTGTGGTCTGAAACGTGTTTATTCGTCATCTTCATCAGCGTGATCACCGTCGTCATGACGTAAAGTGTATACCTTGTATGTGTTGTGCCGTAATGGCAGAACGAGATTGTGTGGTCTGGATACGCTTACACTTCATCGTCATCAGAACTGTCGTCATCGTCAGACGACGGACAAGTCTCGACCCTAAGGTGCATCACCTCTAAAGCTCCGTGGAATGCACCAGGATGCGACTTTCATCTCAATATTACGCACAGAACCATACGAAAGTAAGTAGTCCAACTTCGAACCGCGGTTCGCCATCTTCGAACATTTTTACACTACTGTGGGAGTTCTGAAAAGCCTGTTTCTCGGGACAGGTCTTTTGCGGTCTTTCTTTCTTTAGCTCGTACAGGACAGATAGTAAGGACGGGCTTGGGCGATGAAATATCTGCACTGCAAGAACAGTGCAGGCACCAAGCAGAAGTGTGAAGGCGGCCTCTACAAGTGCAATGCATTCGGTTTTGTTCCTCTCAGTGGTGCGACTAACGTGTACAAACAAGAATTTCTATCTATGGCATGGCAAGGTTCTGCTTGGACAAATATGAGTCCATTCGTCGAAACGTTGGCTTCAGGTTCGACAATTTTTCATCACTTCAGTCATCCGTCTCTTCTTGAATTTCGGACCCACTCGGAGTTCTGCGGTTGAGTAGCATAGAATGAAGTTCTTTTATTGCCATGGGCATATAAAAGTGCTCATTAGCATGCCGCCTATGCAGTCTAAGGACACGTTAAGGAGCCTATGCACTCGTCATGCAAGTTATTCATGCTAATTGCAACGTCGCGACCCCTCTGATAAACATCTATGCTTATACAAGCGGCTCTCTGTCCCGCTGCCTAATCACGTGATTAGGCCGCGAGAAGGCAGCCCCGGGCCATTGTCCTCGGTTGTGGCCCTACGCACACGTCAAAGCCCCTCGCAGCCGTTAATCCGAAGGCCGTGCACCCAAAGCGTCGCATGGTGAAAGGTAGCGGTAATGAGTTCTTTTTTTCTTTTACGATAGCGGGGACGAAAATGAATGCTACGACCGTGCTCTTTTCACGCGAACATACACCCGCAAGCGCTTTGGTCCCGTTGGGCGCGCCTGTATTTTTTTTTTTTCAAATGGGAGTACGTACTCGATGTCATCGATGTGAAGGTAGCGTTCCACAAAATACCCGCTTGTACACATCCGTGACCTATTATATCATGGCTACTTTGCAGAGCACTAAAAGAGTCGCACGTTACCGCAGATACGTGGCACACATGATTTCAATAATAAAAGGTTAGCTTTCTAAGCGTCCGCGGTACACCACGCACTCCTCGTAAAATGACCCAATTACTTGCGTAAAGTATCGTTCAAATATTCATTCACTTACTTATTAGGGGCATTTTTGTTCTCGGTGCTAAGTACTTAAGTCTACTGAGGTAAGAAATTACTTTTACTGTTGCTCTTTTTCAGTGAGAGCTCAATTGCCAACTTTATTTGAAGCTAAACGCTATTTCTCTTTTGAAGGGTCGCGCCTCCCACGTCTCTTCGAAAGAATATAATGGTATCCAAAAGAGTTAATATAAAAGGGAGTCATGTGTGTGACAAATGAGGCTCAGCAGAGAAAGTAACTGGTAATCTTTATTTCTTAGAATGCTGCTTTGGCGTCGTTGCAGTCAGAAACCATAGAAAACATGGAAATGACAACTTAGATAGATATGTGGGGTTTAACATTTCAAAACCACCATATATTGGAGGGCTCCGAAAATTTTCGAATTTTCGAAAATTTTCGATGTTCTTTAACGTGCACCCAAATCTGACCACACGGGCCTTCAGCATTTTCGCCTCCGTCAAAAATGCAGCCACCACAGCCGGGATTCGATCCCGCGACCTGCGGGTCAGTATCCGAGAACCTTTGCCACTAGACCACCATGGCCAGACTGGAAATGGCCACTACATGTTCAGCGGCGGTACAATGGTATTCCAAAAGTTTAAAAAGTTTATAGAAGGTTTGTAAAACAAGACAAATAAACAAAAGGAGATCATGCAGAAACGTGAGAGCTCAATTATTTAAAGACAGCTTTGTGCAGTAGTGATTGATTGAATAGGAACGGAGGCTGCAGAAAGCATGCGTCTGGGTGTGAAAATGCCAGATTTCGTTTAGTAAGTGTTCCACTCACTAATATCAAAAAGCAATTTTAATTTTATCAGATGAAACGCCATTTATATGACCCAAATGGGAACCGTCTCCGCTTGCAAAAGCCTTTATTTCTCAACACGTCGCAACTGCACTTTCTTATTAGGTCGCCATGCCTAGGTTGCTTAGGCAAATATGTCAACTTCGTTGATCCTTCCTGTACTGGTATCTCTCACAAAGTAAATCTTTTAATACTTTAAACTAGAACATACGCATCCGAATAGAGATTTTTCATCAACAACTGTACACTGAAATCCGGGGCGTAGCCAGAGGGAAGAGGGGAGGGGGGCAATCTGGGCCCGTGATTCCCTCCCCGAAATTGTTTTCGCCATGGCATAAAGAGCAAAAAATGACCAAGTTTGCCCCCCCCTCCCCCTTTCTTGTAAAAAAATTTGTAGCTACGCCCCTGACAGAAATTATTTACCAGGAGCTCTTCGAGAAAAGCCATGTTGAGACGTTTTTCCTGCAATTGATGTGCGATTTTTAAACCAGCTGATCCGTCTATAAGTTGGAGTATGAATCGCGAATACATATTTGTTCACTTTTAAAATGACCGATAGCCCACGGTATAAACTGTGGGTGTAGCGAAACCATCGCTCACCTTATCTTCGTGTGCACCCACTTTAGTGACCAAAGAGCAGCCCTCTCAGCCGCGCTAGGCCTCCTGGACAACAGCGCTTTGACAAAAGTCGAAATTCTAGGACACTGGCCTACCCAGAAGTCAGAGCGAGCCGCTACACACGTTGTGACAGTGCATTGACTACGCTGATGTGTTGCTTTAGAACAGTGACATAGGCACGACTTTCTAGCGTATATAGTTACTGACTATCTCCTTCTCGTTTCGCACCCCCCTTCCTCTTCCCAGTAGATCCGACCAGAGATTTGCCCTGGTTTTTCACTGTCTTTCTTCTGCCTTTTCTCCTCTCTCTTGGAGTAAGGTGTATAATCCCCACGCCTACAATAGCGCCAAGAAGGCTGAAGTATGTCAAAAATAATAATTAATTCGCAAAACACCCCGTCCTGCAAGGAAACAGCGCACAAACTGGACTGTGTCGAAAAAACTCCCAAGCCTTTCCCCGAGGGTGAACATGGTTAAGTGCGAATGCACGGGGTGATGCTATGAGGGGTATTTATTAATTCGCACTATTATATTTATTAATCACACTATGGTGCCTTTATGGTGTAATGGTTCCTGGGAATAGCAATTTGATCACACGGGGGAGTTTACGTTAACTCATTGGCGAATGCCAACGGATTTTAACTTTACTCCCCCTCACGACCCGCTCTCGACGGGAGACTGAGAGAAAAGGCGGGCGCGCGAGAGAGAGCGGTGCGCGCGCAGCTGCAGCGAGCGAGGAGAGCGGAGGAGCGAGCGAAGGGGGAGGGGGTATAAGGCGCGTTACTGACACCGATATCAGCGTCGCGTCCGTGGCTTATTCGGTAGAGCGTCGCGCTGCGGCCCGCCAAGTCCTGTTTCGTTTAAAGATAGAGAGAAGACTGCGGACGCCGCCGACGGCGGTGGATGGTTTGGGGTCGCTTATAGAGTGTATTCACACTTAAAAGACACATGCACTATTTGGAGAGTGCGAAACGTCAGAATAGATGGCTGCGTGTGGTACGTGGCAGCGTGCCCACTTTAGGGCTGAGGCTGGAGGTAACAGCGCTTACAAACGAAGACAGCGTTGTCCGAACGTGCGCTAACCAACCGGAGCCTCAGTGCGTGGCGCAGTCAAGGTTTGTCGTTCTTCGTACCGGCCTTGTTCCCGGCTTAGGGAGCCCGAAACAGCCGCCAAACGACGGCGATCGACTCTCTCGCATGTTCTGCTTGTTCGTCCTGGTTCTCAACCTTCAGTCTGTGTTTCGGTATACGGAATTTACAGCCCACGTAGCTTGGCCGTCGGTGTAGCTTGTTCGTACGGCGTGTGACCTTCGGTTTCGTTAGCTGTTAGTGCGACAGGCGCAAGGTTCTGGCGAAATGTAAGTAATTCAATTTATTCGTAGTTTGAGGTCGAGACATTAATTTTCTTTGATGGAAGACCGTGCAGTTCAATACGACCTTCGGTCCTCTGCTGCTCTAGAAGTGCATATGAGAAGCTATATTACTTATGTAAGCCGCTGCCTTCGCACGTCGTTTCCCAAGGTCGGTAAGTTATGGTGTATTAGAAGGTCGAAAGTGGAACGCGAGTACAGCAGTCACGCACAGAACCATAATGAACCATAAGATCTTCGTTATAAGTCCCTTTTTGAAATATATATATATATATATATATATATATATATATATATATATATATATATATATATATATATATATATATATATATATATATATATATATATATATATATATATATATATATATAGTACGTGTTGATAGTACGTGCCGTCAGCGAAAAGCACGGGCACGCGTATTGCAAAAGCACACATTTTTTGTTTTTGTTTTTTTTTTTTGCAGCAACCATCCGCATCACATTTTCTCAGACATGATCTCTCAAGAGACAGGCTCCTCGTATATTCGCCGGGCAGATCGACATCAGCACCGACCTTTTCTGTCTTTTCGTTCTCCGTGTTGTCAGCAGCTGATTAACAAGCGCAGTGCCGCTTAGGGACTCGCGTGCACTCGGGACATATTTCACAGCTCCCCATGAGGAAAATACTGACACTCCTGATATGACAACTCTTTGTAACGAAGATCTTCGCCGTGCAAAAAGTGTGCAGTCCCTTCATTCGGGAAGGTTGCTGATTCTTGAAAACTTTCCGTCCTTCTTACTTCGAAATCAAGTCCGCCACGACGCTTTTCTCTTTTTCCCTCACTCTTCACGGCACTCTGTCAACACGTAATTAAGCCTGAATTTCATACCATTATCTAATGAAGCACCTTTCGTGGCATTTTTTTCGCTTCTGCTTTTCAAGATATCGGACATATATATAAAATATATTGAAGCAAGGACATCACAATATTCGCTCAGTTTTTCGTGTGTGTCGTAATGTTTTGCAAAAAGAGGTTTAAAAGAAGGAAAACCGGAAAGAAAATACGTTATCATGTGATAAGATTGTACTCTTTTTTGTTGTTCATGGTGTTGTTGTTGATTTGACTTGAATTTCACAGCAGCCTAATGCAATATTGAAAATACATATGAATTTTGTATGTACTGTAACCTCGGTGTGCATTGTACTGAGATGACAGTTGAACGTAAAGATGGCATGATAATCTTTACCCCTCAGATTTGGGTGCACGTTAAAGAACCCCAGGTGGTCGAAATTTCCGGAGCCCTCCACTACGGCGTTTCTCATAATCATATGGTGGTTTTGGGACGTTAAACCCCACATATCAATCAATCATAATCTTTACCTTGCAAGTTCAAGAGAGAACCGATAAACTTGGGCAAGCTTGTGTTTAAAACTTCTGCCAGCCTCAAGGCGCATATATACCGACCTCAGCACGAGAAAATGAATGTCAAGAACAGCTTCCGTACGCTTTCCGTGGGGTTTCTCCTTCCTTGACCTTCCTGCCCATATCGAACTAATCTCGGATTCCCACCGTCCGTGCCACGAACGCGTGCCCCAGTCCACGTTCAAGTCTAAGGCCGATCGTATCGAGTACGGGTGATCGTCGCTGAATAACGAACCCCCATTACGCATAAGCCTGCGGAGCCGCTTTTTCTCAGTGAAAGCGCTGCCAACCATAGATAGCGATCGAGGGTCACTGCTATCGCGAGCGTGCGCTGCCGGTCATTGATCTAGCACGCTCGTTTCGTTTTCGCCGAGCTTGCTTTATCATGCGTCAACATCACTCGAGACGCGCACAGCCTGGCAGTGAAAGTGCCGATAGTTATGCAACCGCAAATGAGAGTCCGCATAAGCGTCGCCAACTTTGTTTGTTTTATTGCAAACGAGCCGCTGATCTATATCAGCGCGCCTCACTGTAGTCATACGCTGACTCGCTTGGCGCGAGAGGCGTGAATGGATGCGTGCTATGCTTGTTTGCCCGAGATCGCAACTGGGAGGGAGAGGGGTTTCCGATTCAGTCGAATTAGCACCTTTCATGTGCATTTACCGACTGTTGTGAGTGATTGCATCACATATATCGACGTCTGAGCAGAGCCGCTAAGTACGAGCACTATATGACAGAAATTTCAGCCGTATAGCTCATGGATGCGGGCTTTGATCTGGCCGCTGCAGACACATTTATGCGAACGATCAAAACGCCCGAAAACTTTTATACACTTAAATATAAATGCCCGCTAAAAACTTACCGGCTGTCAGTATAATTCACATTCCTCTCACTCAGTGTGCCTCACAATGTGACCATTGCAACGGTACATAGAAGCCCAGAATTTTATGTATAGGCATTCAGTGAGATCGCTGACAAAAGTTTTCGTCTGGGCGCTGTTTCACAATTGCACCAGTTCAACGTGCTGGAGAACCGCTATCCTCTTTCTCGAAGAGCGAACTTGAGCAGACGTGCTTTGAAAACTTCGCGATTCTCGAAGGGCGTGTGGCAACTGGAAGGCAGGTCAGCGACTCAATTGTCTTTTTTATTTAGACAGACGTATGTGTCATCAAGTGGTGACACGCCCTACTAACAACGTATGAGACATCAGGATTGCTGGTTATTTACGTCAAGCTAACTCTGCCTGCTGCAACACCAACACCACCTTAAATCTTCAAAGCATGAGTTTGCAACGAACTTCGCACACAATTCTTCACGGAGAGAGCGTGGTGGTCGCGAAAAGGCAGCCTTGCAAGTGTAAGTATGGGTTTGCAGAAAAGAAACGCAATGAAAAAAATACCACGATGAGAGCAACTGAGAAAAGCCAGCTTGTTCGACGTCGGCACCACATTGTCGTCCAAAATTTTCACACGATAGCTCGTCTTGGCCACGGGAAAAGTGATACGGGAAACCCCCGCTGAGCCAAAGGTGTGGAGTGCCAAGCGAAGTTGGGCACCCAACACGAAGACGCGCACCCGGACTCGATGAATGCGACAGAAGCGAGAACATTAGCATGAGCTACGTCCCACGGGAAATATTAGCGAGTAAGGGCAGTCGACGAGTAAATAAAAACGAGGAATAAAACAAGACCACGGGACATGAAGCGACGTCTTTCTCAGCCGAGGCAGCCATGTGGCCATGGTGTCGGTCTACAGCTTTGGGCGAGGTCATGGTTCAATTTTCCACCGACGTAGCAGCATTTCGATTGGGGCCAAATCCAATATACAAAAACAAAGTTCCTGGTCATTAAAGGAGCCCACCCGCTTCCACCATTAAAAAAAGGCAATTTGATGTATTTTAGGGGCGAAGCTTCTAAAGGCGTGGGCTGTGCGTCCCCTGTATGTAGCCACCTCTCGTTTAGTTCTTGCAGTGTTCACTAGACGGCGGCACCTGTAGCTGATGATTAAAAGATGCAATATGTTATAAACTATTGATTGATATGTGGGGTTTAACGTCCCAAAACCACTCTATGATTATGAGAGACGCCGTAGTGGAGGGCTCCGGAAATTTAGACCAGCTGGGGTTCTTTAACGTGCACCCATATGTTATAAACTAGACGGCGGTACTCGTTGTTCATGATGAAAAATGTGAGTTGTTATAAGAATAATGTCACATATGGCGCGTGTTATTGGTGGAAGGAAATCGTTCGATTTAGCGCGGCGACGTACGCTAGGGGGAGTGTTGTAATAAAATCAAATGGGCAAAATGTAAGGAAGATTCATGGTTTACCTCCGGAGCTTCGCCCACTCATCATCATTCACTTCATGGATATGGCGGCACTTTTTTTGTGTTCCTGGCTTCCCACGTATATGAATCTCTCTAAAGAGAAATCTCAGTTCTCCATGGAAGTCATTGTACTCCCGTAGGAGAGTCCTCGGACAGCCAAAAGAGAGCTGAGGTGTCTCTTCAGGGAGACCCACATACGGGCAATGTAAGGGCTCACCGAATGAAGTGCACATCTTGCAACACCGTCTGCTTCATGGCGGCACATCACGTAGCGCCACTTCAACAACTTGTGGAGCGGCTTCACATCACTGAACTAATTGTTATACTCGATTCTGGCCAAGCACTTTCAGTGCCTTCAGCGACTCCTTACAGGAAAAACAGATTTTCGCTGGCACATGTATATATACAACCACTCGCTTGACACGCACTCAAGTCAATAACATCTAGCCAATACCGCCCTTCATAAATGCGATATACGCACGTTTCAGGGCATGTGGACTTGAACTGCATGCTTGCGCAAAAATCCTAAAAGCAATAACCGCCATGAGCCCACCTTGCACTATTTTATCACTTTTTTTTCTCCTTCTACTGGCTACAACAATTTTAAATACGAAGCAAAGAAAAAAGCCGTAATTTGGTGACCGGTACTAGAATAATGCAGGCACAAATGCACAAATATATACTTTCTTGACGCTTCAACGCAACGTGTCGTGTCATGCGAGGTCACACTTCTGACAGCGCGAATAATCATTATTCGTGCTTATATGTAATTTTGCCTTAGATTCGTCCTGCCATTTTCTCCGTGGTATAGCTGCACTAAAAAAAAAGTACCTCAATGCACGGCGTGTGCTTAGCATTGAAAACTATTTTCCATGTAAGAAACTGCTATACCTGAAGTAAGGCAAATCTACATGAAACGAATAACCACCATCTACTTCTCTTCTTTCGATACTGACGTCTGGGATACACACGAGAAAATGTTGTAGACATACTCCTTTCAAATAATTTCGCAACTTTACAGAACATTCTGGATGACATGAAGCCACCAAATATGCTGGATTCCCACAGTTCGTGCCAGATGTGTAAGCTGATTTCGCACTAGCGAAAACACATTTCGGTTTAATTGTGTGCTTTTTAAAATCAATCTATTTAAAGTTATAGGACAGTAATTTGCTATATGCATTCATTGGCTTTGCTTGTATCATTTTCTATAAAATTTCATTGTGTTATTTTGTGAAATATAAAATATACACATTCAATTCCACCATTGCGACGCAAATCACTCACCCTGACCAGCAGAAATCACCGACCACTTGAACAAGCTCGTCAGAGAAGCGGTACTCGTCCGGTGTCGGTGGCTTTCGGTACACCGCCAACAGGTCCCGACTCACAGTTTCGTTCACCGCTTTCCGGTCCGAACGGAGCGTGCCCAGAAAGAACACAATGTCGTCATTGTGCGTAGCGCCGACGCTAGGATGCCAGGGGCTCCACGAAGGTCGGTGATCGAAAAGGAAACGGTACACGGTGACATTGTTCCTCTCTGCCAGCTCGGAGAACGCGTCCGCCGGACATTCGAATCCTCCGTCGTCGAGACTGTTCTTGATCCCCCTGAGCGCCGCCAACGGGTTTTCCACATCGTCCTCATCAATGTACGCATTCGCGAGGGCCCGGCTCTCGGTGAGCTTAATGTTGAACAGTGCCTTGATGGACAGCACGAGAGCCGTCAGACCATCGACGTCGCCGACTTCGAAGCCGTACTGCGCAGCGAAAACTTCCAGAAAGAGGGCCCCTTCATCCCGAGTGTTGCCTAAGAGTATGTCTTTCACGTTAAGTTTAATGCGATCATTTGCTACCGGACTATCTGGAAGGAAATCGTCGCCGTAGCTGGGCAACACCGTAACGTATCGGTACGCCAGCGACGCCATGGCGTCATCCACGAGCTTGTGAGCATCCACATGCCGCAGGCACTCGATCATGCCCTCTTTTTGTAGGTACCATGGCCGGTTATGGTCAACGCAGTCTTGCGACTGGCTGACCCGCCTAAAGTTTGCGCTCTGGTCTATAGTGTCGGCATAGGCGAGCGAAGATGGCGAACCGCTCAGCATGACGGCGCGATGGAACAATCCCTTGCTCATGGGGGAAATCATGTGGTAGCCGATAGAGATTGCCCCGGCGCTCTGGCCAGCCAGCGTCACCGCGTTAGGGTCACCGCCAAAAAACTCGACGTTGCCCCTGACCCACCTGAGCGCTTCCACCTGATCGTACAGACCCATGTTGCCCGGGGCGTCCGGAATCGAAGCGTTCAGGAAACCGAAGATGTTGACTCGGTAGTTGAGCGTCACGACGATGACATTGGCTCGGGCGGCGAGGAACACGCCGTCGAAAATGAACGCCGAGGATGTGCCCCAACCGAAGAATCCGCCGTACAAGTACACCAGAACCGGAAGTAGCTTCTTGCACGGGCTCTTGGACTTTGTGAGGCAGGTTCTCTCTGGCGTCCACAAGTTGAGGTACAGGCAGTCTTCAACGGTCCCGGACATGTTGAACGCCGCTCCCCTCATGAGCGGCAGGTCCGTCTGCACGCATCCCGGGTTGAACTCGGTGGCGTTGAGGACGTCGTACCACGGTTTTGCCGGCAGAGGTTTTCGGAACCGCATAGCGCCGATCGGGGGCTGAGCGTACGGAATACCGAGGTAGGCATCGATGAGCTTGCCCCGCTCCTTGAGGCGGATTCCGGTGACCGCGCCCTGACGGGTGTACACCAGCGGTGCCGGATCGTGGGCCCGAACCGCGGTGAGCAGGCCCAACAGGCAAGACATGGCGACCGTTACCTTTGCCATTTTTCGCTGAAAGTGCGGATGAACGGTTGTCGATGGCGTTCCTCGGCCTCCGGAGCGAAAAAAACAAACAAACGGAGAATTGCCGCGACTAGTTGCGGAGAGAGAGCGGGCCAAGGTTCCCAGCACTTGCTCTCACCGCGTGCTGTGAGCGTGCGTTTACACTCGCAGAGCAGCAAGGCACGAGCACAACTTCCCTTACCCTAAATCAAAGAGCTATGCAGCCTTCGTAAGCAGGCGATTCTGTTTATTTATAAGCAACTACAACGCACTTCCAAACGCCGCAACGCTGGAGTCGTTAGGTTATAACCTAACGACGTCAGCGTTGCGGCGGTTTGGAAGGCTATAGCCATGCATCAACCATTCCTGGCACCTCGTAAATGGTAATTTACTTCTTCCTTTCTCCATGGCCGTAAACAGTTTCGTTTCTTTACTAGACCACTTCTTTTTTTTTTCTTGTTCACTACTACCGATCAGTAAAATAATATCAAGTTGAAGGCTACCGAAAGCGGCTATAAGTATGGTGCTTACTAAGCGACCTATTTATTACATAAGCACTTTGGGGGTCACATCGTCTTAGGTCGGATGTATTAGGTTGCTCAAGGCGTTTCTTGGGGCAGCCTTGTATATGAAAAGCTCACCGTCCAGCTTATGAACTATTTCATGAGGCCACTGTGTTTCGCCAAAGCAGTCGATAAATATAATAATAAATAAGCATAACAAATTAACAAGAGTTAGTGACATGAAATTTTAAACGCACATATATCGCCAGTTCTTTTTTTTTTCAGCGTTCCTGAGAATTACTGATGAATCTAAACGGTGCAACATCGAGAATAGTACACAAATACAACAATAGGTCATGTACATTTCTTATAGTATAGTTGAATCAACAGATCAAAAGCTCAAATCGATAAAATAAAAACGTTAGTCAAAGTAGTCGCACTGCTTTGCTGGCATCTGTGGGCTTCTTAAGCCGCTGCTCTGTAAGCCCTGTAAAACTGACAGGAGCATGTGAGTTACGGAACCTCAACGAAACCGTTTCGATGGCTTTGCCGCCAAAATGATGCTTGAAATGGCAACGATGAAAAACGCCTAGTTGTTTCATGAAAAAAAAAAGTTAAAGCGATTTTCCGCAGCACCGTTTTCTAGTGTGCCATGTATGTTTGTAATGGATAGGAAAGCAATGTAAAAAGCTTTGTAGCACCGATAATTCAATGCTACAACACACGAAAAACGAAATTTTTAAACACATGAATATTTGCACATTCCTTGCACAAATGATATCTCCGTAAAAGTCTGCGTGAATGTGGAAATGTGCCAACTTTGAACTATCCTCAATCCCAACGGGTGCAGAAAGCACATTGCTCCCTGTGCGCACAAAGAATGCAAATGACGTTAAATTTATTCGGGTTCAATGTATACAGCGCAAAACTAATCCGACGGTTACCTTGCTTATGTGCACCGGAGCGTGAATCTTCTTTATCACAGGTTTTCATCGCTGTTCTACTCTTGCAGCAGGCGAGGTAAAAACGCCGTATGTTATACGAAAGTTGAAACGCACTTCTTGTTTCCTTGTCTCACTTGTCTAGCTCCCAGTAAAAGGGAGCTCTGAAATCAACAGGCAAATGTAAGTATGACCTTCATCGGTGCACTAATTACCTAATCAAAAAGAAGGAAGGAGGGGGGGAGGGAGGCTGGAGGTCAAACACGCTGTGGCCGCCGTTCGTTGCACGCGAAGGGATCGGCATCGCAAACGAAAACAGAGAAAGTCGTGACACGGGACGTTGTGGGGGCACGTTTGTTTGTATCCCGTTATAATGCGCCCTGCCGAAGCTATTCTCAGGGCTGCCCATTCGCCCACCCTACCGGTGTTTTCTTCACGCTGCTGCGATTGGTGAGACATTCAAGGACCCAGGAACCGATTACGCGAGCTAGCTCCGAACCTTGAGCCTCCGACTAAATGGCATTCGAACGCCGAAGTCAGCTCGGCCGACAAGCTTGCCTGCTCACAATTAAGCGTGCAAGCCGTTTCCAGGGCAATAGAAGGAAGGTAGTCGGAAGGAAGGGGCAATAGAAAGAGGAAGACGGAAGGAAGGTAGTCGTGGACAGCGCCTTGCCTTCTCTCTTCCTCACCGCCCTCTTCACTCAGTCACCTTCAGTGAGGGAACGAGTAGTCACGATGGAGTGATCATTCACTGCAACATGGTGGTCCGGCTTACGTGCGCCAGTAAAACATGGGAGTGTCTTAGTTCCACTAAAGTAATACCTATGGAGGAGCGAAGCATACAATGAGCACCGGGTTTCCCACAGCAACATCTTTACTCCTAACTGCTTTACTCGCCGCCGGTCCGCTAACGTACCATCATTTTCCATATGTTTCAAGAAGTGGTGTTTCAAATAGGTAACTTTACCGTAGGGACCCATGTTTTGTACCTGTATTTTTAGATAAGAAACCTGAGTGTCTCGGAAAATTTTATCGGGGATTCTGAAACCACTGCCAAGCTAAACACACTATTTTATGCCCTAATGACGAACTGCATGCGCATAGTACTGCGATTTACGCAAATTTTTAGCCGCATACACGTCTTTTCGGACGTTAAACCCCACATATCAATCAATCAATCAAGCCGCATACACGTTTATGATTAGCCACGCCCCACCGTGATGGTCTAGTGGCTATGGTACTCGGCTACTGACTCGCAGGTCACGGGATCAAATCCAGGCTGCGGTGGCTCCATTTCGGATGGAGGCGAAAACGCTGTAGGCCCGTGTGCTCAGATTACGGTACACGTCAAAGCACCCCAGGTGGTCGACGTTTTCGGAACCCTCCACTACGGCGTCTCTCATAATAGTATTGTGGTTTTGGGACGTTAAACCCCACTTATAAATCAATCAATAATGATGAACAATGACTGCGACGTGACACATTGACAAGCTGGAAGACTAAGGTGTTTGCCCCCTAAAATTAAAGCCAGTTCCATGCCTGTGCAATCTGAGCAAGCAAACGCCATGGCCTGGCGATCGCAGGCTCATGCTTTTTGACATCCGAGTGCTGCATTCAATGGTCAATCTCGCGCCAAAATCAAAACCACACAAACACCGTCCGAATGTTGTTTGCCGAACAGTCCCTTTTCCTTTAATTCCAAACATCTTCTTCCGTGAAATGTATGTTCAGTTCATTCACTCATTAATCTTCATCTTCTTTCGCCTTTATCTAAACTTGTTTCGTCTCAATATACATCTACTCCTTCATTGTTCTTCTTTGTTTTATATTTATTTCTTCACATCTTTCTTTATTACTCGTTCTTCTCTTTTCTCTCCTCTTAACCCTGAGATCACTCTTCCTCACCCTTCCTTACTTTTACCATCCCATCGCTTAACTATATACTATACAAGAGAGAGGCAAGAATGGGAAGATGAATGCTTGCGATTAGAAATTCGAAAACAGGGGGTTGGGCCTGAAAGAGACGTTTCGACTGGCGGTGTTGTCTTTTGCAAGTATACAACCTTGAGAAAGGCAAGCCCGTTTGTCGAAACGTCGGCTTCGGCAGCAACCCTCTATACGATACAAGGTAATACACGATCCCTTGCCATCTCCGATTCTTCTCTTCTTTGTGCTCACTTAGTACCTCTCCTCCTCACCCTTCCTTTCAATTCCTTCTTGCTGTACTCTGCCACACATGGCTAAGCAATGTATACCAGCTACTCGGCACATAACCGATGTTGGTGGCGCACACCGAGCGAGTTTTGTGTTTAAGCTACCGGCCTTACTCCGAGCTTAAGCAGCTCGCTGTTAGAAACACTATCACAAGACGATGAGCTCCATATTAGTGTTTTCTATTCCGTTCACACTGGCAAAGTATGCCAAGATGGAAGGAAACGAATCGACATGCACAACTCATATCACGTTATCCAGAGCCTCGCCCCTCAGTGCTGTATATGACATGTGGTACTGGAATTCACCCCGAAACGCGACATACAGCAGCGTATACAAAGCTGCCGAGGTTCGTGCGGCACCTTGTCGTTAAAACGTGGCGAAAAGGGCGTTTCTTTCACTACGTCATAGGAATGTGCGACACCTGCATGTTGCCTTCATGGATGTAAAGTGTCTCATTTATAAATTTTCTGCTTTCATCGCAGCCGCCGGGTTCGCTTCTGCATGTGTACTGACAAAGACACCATCCCTGAGAAAACACCAGTTCTTTCGATTAGAGACGGGTTAAGCGTATCGCTAAATCAACATTTAGGCGCTTAAAGACGACCACTGAGAAATAACAAAAGTTGAAACAACATCGGGTGATCATAGTTTTCAAACCCTGCTGATTGATTGATTGATTTATGGGGTTTAACATGCCAAAACCACCATATGATTATGAGAGACGGCGTAGTGGAGGTCTTAGGAAGTTTCTACCACATGGGGGTTCTTTAACGTGCACCCAAATCTGAGCACACGGGCCTACAACATTTCCGCCTCCATTTCAGCCGGGATTTGATTCCGCGACTTGCGGGTCAGCAGCCGAGTACCTTATTCACTAAACCACCGCGGCGGGGCGATTTCAAACCCTGCCATTTCCAGAGAAGTGC
This sequence comes from Rhipicephalus microplus, assembly GCF_043290135.1. NCBI lineage: Eukaryota > Metazoa > Arthropoda > Arachnida > Ixodida > Ixodidae > Rhipicephalus > Rhipicephalus microplus. The sequence continues at coordinate 26,801,369 of NC_134703.1, forward strand.
CGATCATACAGCGACTAATTTCGCCGTTCAATTTATAACGAAACCATGACTTCACGAGCCCTCCCAAAGACCAACGCGCGCGTAAAATGGTTGTTTGAGCAGCGAGTACAATTAAGTCACTTAAATTCAACGTGTTACGGTATAGGGTGCTCAACACGTGCCGATAAACAGGTCTACGTGATCCCCTGCGCGTACCGCTCAGGAAGTAGCGTCATTATGTATATCATATGTCAGACAAGAGTTTCGGCACAGGCACGGCGTTTTTTTTCCGAGTCGTACTTACACACACACACGCTTTACTCGTGTTAGCTACGATCGTATACATAAGCATGCACGGGCGAAAGGCCAAGGCTTAACAGGCGTTTCCTTCCTCGAGGTTGCTGATGAGTCCGACAGCCCTGATAAACGACACGAAGCGCAGGAAGGTATGCGCGAGTCGCCTCTTGGAGATTTTTATATGCGACACGCGAACCATTTGGCGACGAGGCCGCTTCTATTTGCTGCCGTATTCGCGCACTATCTGAAAGCTACCACTGCTGCTTCGGCTAAGGCGAGCCCAGTCAGTGATTAGCGTCCGCTTCCTCTCAATGCGTGCCACTCATTAGGCCGTGGTGCTTTTTTTTTTTTGGCATCTGTTCTCACACGTGCGCGTACACCGAAGGTCAGGAAGTTTGACGAGAAGCGTGGTTCACAGTTATGAGCTGCGACCCCCCCTTTTTTTTTTCGTGGGCTTGAGAGTTGTAGCTGTTACTCCATCGAAGGCAGCAACGAAACGCAATGTTTGACGCCTAATGTGCGAAATTAGCATACATTTTGGCACAGCCAAGCCGCAGGCAAACCTGCAGCTTCGATTGTTGCTGATTTTTACGACATTTTGTAAGCGACCACTATGTGACAGCCTTATAGCATCACCTTATTTATCGCCCAGAGAATATATTGTATGTCTGTACAGCGACCTGCTATCGGTCGCTGATAGAGTCCCCGAAATAGAGCTTCGTTTGCTAACTTCTACATTGTTTTACTAAATAATGGCAATGCCGATTAGCCGTAAAGCAAAATATACAACAAAGACCATAGCGGCACCGGAGAGTAGCACGTTATATAATAGCTATGCATGTATATAAAACAGCGAATTTTTCTCGGTTTGAATACAAACGCAATGGCGGAAGGAGGGGCGTTGTCAAAAAGAAAAAAAAACAAGGGCACCTGGTTCGTGTACACGCCATATGTAAAGCTGCTTGCCCAGTTAATTAGGACACGAACAGGCGACGCATTACGCCATCTCCGTCGCCGTACACTTGCGGGTGCGCTCTTTCTGACCCTGCAGTTCACTTACATATGCTTAAGCGAGCTTGTTTTCTTTGGTGCCTCAGGAAAGCCGTATGGACTACAAAGACCTCGGCACGTGTTCACATGAGAGGTGTCGTTCTAGAAACGCCATCAACGTATTCCTACGGTAGCTTTTTGCGCAAAATAAAGACGAGATATGGACAGGCGTTTGTTCCTGTCTCGTCTTTATTTCACGCCAAAAACTACCGTAAGAATGAACCAAGTCGTCTAACAAGTCACTCTACTCAACGTGTTCCGTCGGCTCCCACGGTGTCAGTTCCGGAAAACAATAAGACTGAGGGTGCACTAACCACACCAATAGGGACACGAAGTACATCTTGCGCAGTGGTGAGCCGGTCATTACAATCGATCTCAGTCAGCCGTGACATCAGGGGTCACGGACGAATAGCTCGCACGAAAACGTTGGAGCCTCACTGTTTTGGTAGCCTGCTGCGCGACGGCCCTGAATGGTCTTCCCTCCCGCGTTTCCAGTTGCCCGTCGACAGTGGACATAACCGGCCTGCCTATACTACGGTTGGATCCTCAGAAATGCGGCAATACATACGTCAATCGTGGACAGGAGTAGCACGGCCACAAGCCTTGCTAACCCACACCCACTTACTTACTCTCACATATTTTGTGACTGCCCATTGTACGTGGCGCAAAGAAAAATGCTAACTTCAACGTTGGCAAGCGTCGGACGAACGCCATTGAGTGAGAGCAACATATTGTCAGCAATGAACGACCAAGCAGGGTCGAAAACTGCTACAAAGGCTGTTTTAGACTTTATCAAAAGCACTGGACAAGATACTAGACTGTAGGGTACTACGCTAAGTGGCTACTGTACAAACGCATCACCTCTTCTTGTCCTCATTATCATCCTTCATCTCTCTTTCCTTCCTCCTTCCTTTATCCCCTGTGTAGAGTAGCAGGCTAGAGCGAACTAGCTCAGGCCGACCTCTCTGCCTTCTAATAAATTCTCACCACTCACACTCCGTGGTGGTCGTTGCGTTCTATACGGAAGCCGCGCTATAGGCTCACACTTACGCCTTGAGCGTGACATGGTGCCTTCGCAATAATATAGCCAGTCGGCCTGTCAGACGGATAAAACATGCTCTGTGGTATTTATGACGTTTTTATGAAAAATTTATATCCTTGTTACACATGTACCTCACTAGCACAAAGTTGTCCAGTTGATACTTGTTTTCTTTGTCTTTCACAGATCTCGAAGGTGCGTAAGAAGAAACCAGCGCAATAAAATGCGTCCAGATATGCCTTAGAATATCACTAGAAATCTGCGCATAAGTTACGTCATTAAGGCGGCGTATAAGTTACGTCATTAAGATGACTTCACTCAGTTTTGATAACGTCGAGCTTTGTGTAAGTAAAGCCTCGTGTTGTTATCGCAGTCAACCACGCAAACAAATCTCCTGCTTTTACTGCCGTGTGACTAAGTGTATCGATTTGTGCATCTCCAAGTGCGTGCGCACTGGAGCGCACACCACAATGTTAGTTAAATGTTTTTTTCTCACTCACTGTAACATTGTGGAATGATCCTTTGTTTCCTTAAGTGACATTGTGATGGCTGCAAATTGTATTACCTATGTTTGTGTTTGCTTCGTTTTGTTTGTCTTTTTTGCCATCACCTTGCTTTGACCTGTGCAAGGTCTGCAGTATTAAACAAAGAAAGGAAGAAAAGGCGCCACCCCATTCATGCTATAGTGCATACACGCATCAACTCAGCAGGAAGGCGTATGTTCCTTATACAGTATCGTGAGCTCAAAGCTCCTTTTAGCAACGGTCGTTAAGTGCCGCATGCACCTTGGTATGGGCGATTGCTCACGTTAGCAATGGCAAGCAGAATACGTAGTCCTGGCTCCACCACCGTGGTAATTGAGCGTGACAATGTTGTATCTACTTTGGTTTGTCGTTTTTTGCAGCCGAATTAACTTCACGTCTCGGTGGCCCTTCTAACAGCGGGCGCTCGAGGCATGAGCGTGCCGTTGAGTGAGATAACATGCAGGACTACAGCAGCCTGCCGACGGCCTTTTAAACAGCGATCTACAACAGATTAAAAAAAAAATCTGGCGCGTTTATCACAATCAGAAACGAAATTAAACACTACTGTCAAAGAATTATTTCCTCGAACTACTCATTGATTGATTTGGTGCGTGAACAGGAAAAAAAGTATGCATGGTAATAATTGAGGGTTTCAGCGTCCCAAAGCCAAGATATCAATATGAGGGGTGCCGCATAGTGGGACACACCAGCATTTCGGCCATCTGGTGTTCTGAAGCGTGCACCTAAATGTAACTACACGGACTTGAAGCCTTTTCGCCTAAACGGAAAATGCTACCGCAGAAGTCAACATTACACCCCATCTCTTTCGGCTCAGCCGTCGAGCACTGGGACAACCCGCTGTGGTGGTCAAGAAATACCGTACCAAATAACAAGCAATGTGCACACATTTAGAATAGACGCATTAGGCATGCAAAGTTTGAAACAATGAATAATGAGTAAAAATATTTATTTTGTCGATTTAATTTAATGAATGCAATGACTGCTTTGACAACTTGCCATTTTTAAAAGCCGAGTCATATACGTACGTCATTTGCGAAGTATGGAACCCGCCAACGTATACGCACAGCATTTCCTTCATTTCGTTCCGTCTCGTATGTTTATTCTTTAGCTTACTGCTTCTTTATTTGCCTCACTCAGCAATCGCCTTCATTTTTTGTTCTTTTTTTGCACATTCCATACAATGCGCTGCCTCCCTTTTCCGGATCTCAAGCCCATCGTTACCCGGTTGGAGCAATAATATCTCTAGACCAATTACGAGCCACTAATGCGCGAATATATGGGACCTGTCCATGGAAAATTTATACAAGTAACATTCCCAGCGTACCTGGTACAAACAGAGGCTCAATTCCGTGCTCGCGGTTGCAGCTTAAATAGACCACTAATCAGCAATAGCCCAACTCTCGAATGTAAGCCCTCACTGCCAAGACAAAAAAAAAACTGTTACCAAAGCACAACCTAAAAACCGAAGGCCGCCAAGCCGGACCTGTTTTAAAACGAATGACTGAGCCCTTCATGGTCGCCATACTGACTCTCCCATAGATACAAACTTTATTATGAATCCCACGTAAGGTCATACAGGCGCAAAAGCGTGGTCATGGCGTGTATGACGTCGATTACGAAGCGAGGGTTGCTAAGCAAGCGGCTCCCGCTTTCCATTCAACCTCGTGAAAACAGGTTGGCCCCTCGCGCTGTTGGTTAGTTGGTTGTTAGCCGATAATATTATGTTAATATTCTCCGCTCACCATGCAAGAGCATGGTGAGCCAAGATTTTAAATATGATTCAATTGAAATCAAAACACTAGCGGTTGCCCGGAGGCTAGAGCATTGCCCCTGTGATCCTGAGAGAGTGGGTCCGATTGGGTGAGACTCTCAGAAAGGCCGAAATTTCGAAAGCATTCGTGTACTTGGATTTTATTGTTGTCTGCCCCATGGTGTAGTCGTATACAGTGCTCGGCTGCGAACCCGATGGTCCCGAGTTCGATTTCGGCAGCGGCGGTCGCAATTCGACGTAGGCAGAATGTTAAAATCCCGTGTAAGATAGTGATGGCAGCGCATGTTAAACAACAACAGATGGTCGAAATTTTCGGAGCTCTCCCCTACGGTGTATCTTATCGTCATATCGTGGTTTTAAGACGTTAAAACACAGACATGTTTATTAGATTTAACTGTGCAATAAGGAAATTCAGTACGTTCGACATTATTCTAGAAAAAAAACCTTTTATCTGCGCTTGGTGTGATGTTGCTATACAAACAAATAAGATACATTGCTCCTGCTTGAAGGGGTGCATAAAATAAAGGTTACCGTTTTGTGCGAAAGTGCGAAGTAATGATGGCCCCCGGTTGCCCAACCTTGGTCAGCGATTTCCAGCTGGGCACAGAATAAAGTTTACTACATACAAATTAATGAACCATATGCTATGCATGCCCGTGCTTCTCGCATAGCTGAATTCGCAGAACGCGTGGATCGTTTAAAATGCTACCTCCCGCTGTAGTCATAGCTCGTGTCATCAACCAGGGCGTTCAGAAGGTTGTGGCTTTTGCTATTGCAGCTAACGCGTTCTCTGGAAGACTTCTTATTCTCCACGCGCTCATTTATTTATATTTACCCACACCTCTAAAGTAGCGGTGTCACTCAAGACCTCTGAGCGCTGCATGCCAGATGGTTTACGACTTCCCCGAATGCGTTGGCATGCACCGCAACTACTGCGCTCTTTACACACTCATTACAAGGTGTTTTATCTCATAGTTCAGTTTTCTTACTAATATTTTTTATTGATAGATTGATATGGGGGATTTAACGTCCCAAAACCGCTATATGATAATGAGAGACGCCTACTTTTTTTGCAGGGGCGAGATGCTCTTCGTTTTTTTCCTTAATGATTTCACATGTGATCTTAAGATTGTAAGTTCATTAGTATAGTACTATGTTCCGTTTCTGCAATGGTTATGAAAATATAAGAACAACACGTGCACAGAACTTGCGTAGCCTGGGGAGTGGCACACCGGGCCTCTGCAACCCTAACCCGCCTCTGAAAGTTTTTTATCATGACGTATACAGAACGAAAAGTTCCCATTTTAAAAAGGTCCCCCCCCCCCTCCGAAAAAATTTCTGGCAACGCCCTTGGTGCACAGTACACTTTTGAAGCGACACACACGCTACATAAATGACAATAGCGAGGAGCGAAATTATTTTTAAAAAACAATGCTGAGGCCAGCAGGTCTTTGAGATGCGTTTCTTGATAAAAGAACGTCTCGTGTGTATAGCGCAGGCTTCTAACTAGGCCAGGGCTGTACCCAGGAGTTATTTCGGGTGGGAACTTTGGCGGATATTGTGGTGGGTACTTACTTCGCATGAACAAAACGCATAGTTGCATCATATAGTGTAAGCACGTTTTTTTTTTGTCGCATATACACAATGACATTTACTTACGTTGTATATAAGATATGGTCGCAGCGATAACATCAGGGGGCATAATAACTTCCCGAAGGAACCGGAAAAGCACCCATTGTTTACCTCTATTAGCTTCACCACCTTGCGGTGTAAATCTACTGCACGCGCTCTGCAGACGACGCCCTGCAGCTATTACGTTTAGAACCCCTGTATTTTAAAAAAAGAAGACATTTCACTTTGATTTGGCCTTAACGGTTGTCAGATGGAAGAAGCAGGCTAAAATGCTGATGGTCAACAAAACTGGCTCTTGAAGATGCGAATCGACGATGAAACAATCGGAAGTAAGCCAGGCTGAAGATGAAGAGGTCGCTTTCCGAAACCTCTCCCATCATCGGGAAACAGGGTTTTCCACCCTCTTCGTTTCTGTTTTACATAGTCTCTTTGCTGGCTGGTTAAAGTGTACTTCCTATTCTGAAATTTCGCTCACGTATCTTTTGTCATCACGCGACGATTATTAATAAGCAGTCCTCGTGCTCTACCGCGACTTCAGCTACAGCGCTGCTAAATGAGCTATAGCACGCGACACGGTCTCGAGAACGCAAATGCACAGCTGGGAGAAAAACTCACACGCAAAAGCACCAAACGCGCTCGAAACTTCGAGGGTGGGGGGAGGGGGGGTATTGCGAATAATTGCGCAATATTCAAAGCTCCCAGACATTCAAGGCTGACACGCCACAACTTGAGGTTTGTAATGACTCAACTCACTTAACGTCTAAGATGTCCGCGAGACGCGACGCTAAGGCGAACTGCTGGAGCCGGTCCATTAGCGATCACCTGACAAGCGCGCTGTTATATAATCGAAGTCGTCATGAAAGGCAAGCTGTCTAGCGTTGAGGCTCCGTCGCAGTGATTCTTCTGACAGACGATCGTTATTCTCGACGCCAATGCATAACCAGTTGCCGGATTGCTCAAGAACAACTATTCGTGGCTGTTTGTACCGCGCGAGAATTATTTATGGAGCGTGCTATCAGGATGGCCAGAGCCGACTTGAGCGAATGACTGCGCGCGGCATCGAGGAATGCTAAGCGCTTTTCGATGCAGTTATGCATTCGAAATCACCGCAGAGGGAGCTCACAGCAGGCGCACGTGATTTCCTGCTCACGCTACCCGGCAGCAGCTGAGCGTTGCAACCTTTGTTTGTCTGACCGCCATAGTTTCCTTCTCGTCTCGTGGATTAACCTTGATCAACTTGTACAGCCCGAGCTCTAGATGCATTTCTAGCACTTGGACTGAAAATGAAAACCCGCGAAAATAGAGAGACTCGTTTACATCAAGTAAGCCCGAGCTGCTTATTTTATTTCTACTTTACTTGGGAGATTGTTCAACTTACTTTTTTCTTTATTCTAGCAGCACAATCAAACGAGAATGGGTCTGACGTAATTTTTTTTAAAACAAACGCCAAACTGTATTATTGACCCTCACCTAACGCAAAATATTCGACTTTGTTGATGTAAAACTCGCGCATTCGATGGCACATAAAGACCATAGTTTAAAAGTAAGGATGAACAGTTTTTAAGATCAATTTAGTATGATGATAATGCTAGAAAATAAAGCGTTAATCAAATTTTCATGCAGTTAAGTTCTTTTTTTAAAAGAGCTCTTTCATGTGCAAGCAGAATATACAAGCTCTAACAAATGAGAAGACGCATATTCATTCTTCTGGGCAATAAAACAAAAACTCCCCGGTTTCCTCATGCATTAGCCTAAAACGACTCCAAGGCGTAAGCGATTCGGTGGGATCATTTAACCGCGCATTTTATGTATATGCACAATCGCAACGATTTATTTAGGAAGACAACTACAGTCACTAAAATAGCGCATCGAAACATACTGCGGACATGCACAGAACGCTCAGTTACCTCAAGAGCACGACTATAGCGACACCTTGATTAAACACATTCAAGTAAAAATTCCGCACTTTTCACACCGAAACTCACTCGTACTTTAAAGAATTGATACTGACAAGTACCACCACCAACGTGCAGGCTATGCAACGCTAAGCTAACTACAGTCTACCACATGACATGGGGGTGCCAGGGCAATACATCTAAAACAGATGTCTTTAATGATTTCAGTTGAGATGGGTAGGAGGCAGACTGTTTAGTTCAGATAGAGAGGTCCAGAAGACTCGAGCAAGAACGGCGACCCAAGCCGATGGGGTCCCGCTCTAGGGACTCCCCCCACTCAGCAATAGGCATAATAAATGTTTCACAACCAACTTCCATAGCACTGCAGAGATTAGATTACATTTACTCTTGCAGATAAGTTTGACTTGATTTACTGGAAAGAGTTCCGTACAATTTGTTTAAAGACAGTTTCGAAGATGCTTGGCGCAAGGCTCCCGTCCATGCGGATATATATATATATATATATATATATATATATATATATATATATATATATATATATATATATATATATATATATATATATATATATATATATTGTTTTGGCTAGTAGGATGATTACGAATCGCACTAATATCTGTAAATAGAAATAAATAGGGTTGATTTATTTTACCAGTGAAGGACGCGTCCGAGTAGCCTTCTTTCAATAATTATGTGCAACCCAACTCTCCTTTGTGTTTGTTTGTGTGCTTATTTTGTTAGCTAGTTTGTTTAACTTTCTCTCTCAACATCTCGTCGCCTCGTGACCTGCCATTGGTAAATGTACTTGTCTGTTTACACGTGTCCTTTCTGCAGTATATAAACACACGTTGATTCTTTAATGACGCGTTGCGTTGGGGCGTTGCCGGGTGCGACTGAGGTCAGTGTGACCGTAGTCAGGAAGGACCATCTGATAATTGCCACTACAGAGGAAACCATTGTTCCTTATCGTGCGGCACAAAAACCGTATTGCACGACACCTTTTCCTGCATTGTTACAACAAAACTAGTTACGTAAGCGGTGTCTGGTAGCCAGTTGTGTTCTCTTAATTATAGACGCCGCGGTCGTTTACCGTGTCGGTGGAATTTAGCACTATGTTTCAAGCTGGCAGATTCTAAGCTGGAGAGCCTCTACGTTCCGTGAGGCAGCAGTGCCTTGAGTTTCACTTCGCTGTAGTGACACAGATTCGGAATGAAAGTGAAGGAAAAATGGTAATTGGAAAGTCGGGGTGCCTACACACCTTACCTCGACAGTACAAGTGGGAGCGAGTCAAATTACCCGAGTGAATGAGCAAACCTCAAGAGCACAACAAAGAAAGCGGAGGAGAGACAGAGAAAGGAGAGAGGTTTGGGAAAGGACGAGGCATTCTACAGAAGCCGCCAAGAGTGGACGTTAGGTAGAGAGAGAGGGAAAAGAGAAAAGAGAATGAAGGCTATTCCATGCGAATGAATGGAGAAAGGGAAGAAATGACCTTCAATAGAAGCGTGTCGCTTTATCGTTAAGAGATGGCGCCACCAAGTCGTAACGCGGGTAACATGAAAGTAGTTCTTGAATGGAGAAGAAGATGGCGCTATGCTCTGCACAAGTAACAGTTGATTTCTTACGACTGGACAAGGAGAAACACATCGTTAGCCCTTGACATCGTGACACGTGAGAGTAGCGGCATTCAGTTTGCGTGGCGAAACGTTTGCATAGGCAGTAGTGCGAGGGTCACACTGGATGCAATCCTATATATGCGAAACCAACCTCATTTTCCGGGTCGTTCATGCGGAAACGAGAAGTAATGCGTCGGCATCTTCCATAACAAACCTGAAAAGAGCTGGTCAAGACGAAAGATCTCTGCTGGTGTGCAGTAAACTGTTAAAGCCACGACAATATTTTTTTGCATTTTACTTTTTGTACTTCGAGGGTATCTGCAAGAAGCAGGGTAACGCCGATACTTTATCGATGTGAAGTTTGAAACTGTTGAATCGGACGTTACGCAAAGCAATCTACAACCTACTTATTGGACTCTGTCGTCCAAGTTCACTGTTCTATACGCTACTTTATTTATCTCAGCCAAGGAATCAGTTAGGCCAGACGCAAAACTAGTGCGAATCACTCCGCGCAATAATGAACAACGTTTCTATGGTCACTCCACTATAAAGTGCATTAGTATATTTTTAAACTCTGGCTGGAGCTACTTGGGACAACCTGCACGTGGTGTATGCAAATGCAAATGAGACACAAGGAAAGTTTCTAACCATACTTCATCGTAGCCGATGATGTTCGGGGACTGCGCACAATTTACAAGGAGTGTTTCTAAAATAATGATGACACGATGAAATGAAGTGCGCATGCCTGTTTGGTTTTGAAGATTCGGTTAAAGAGCCTGTATTTTCGTGCGATAGCATTAGAGAGCTTTTTTAGCTGAAATCTTTCTTTCGAGCGGGAATTGAACCCAGCCTTCATGCGTGACAAACACAGCCATGCCTGCGGACAAAATTGTTTCTAAAAAAAAAAACACTGCATGAAAGTTAGGCAGTGCGAGGAACGTAGTAGAATTTGCGTAAAATTTCACGCGGGGTAAAAGTATATGAGTTGCACAACGAGTGCGTGCCTTGAAGTTCAACCCGTGACACAGCGCTCACGCATACTTAATCGTCTTAACGGCATCAACAAAGTGAACAACTGCGTAGGTGTGCGTGTAGTCATGTACGCGTACTATGAAATTGATCAATTGGTGGAAGAATAATTACGGCGTTCAGCGGGCAATTCGCGACCATGTACTTGCAGTACAGGAATTCTAAGATATTATTCTAAGATATATTAAAGGAATTCTAAGATATAATAAAGGGTTTATGTAAACCACACAGACGTTCCTTTCCTTGCGGCACGACCAAGCTTCCCACTGAGAAAAGAAGCCAACGGGGCCCGATTACGCTATCGCGCTCTTCTTTTGAATTGATTGACTGATATGTGGGGTTGAACGTCCCAAAACCACCATTTGATTATGAGAGATGCCGTAGTGGAGGGCTCCGGAAATTTCGACCACCTGGGGTTCTTTAACCTGCACCCAAATCTGAGCACACGGACGTACAACATTTCCACCTCCATCGCAATTGTAGCCGTCGCAGCCGGGATTCGATCCCGCGACCTGCGGTTCAGCAGCCGAGCACCTTAGCCACACCACGGCGAGGCTCCTTTTGAAGTGTCGAAGCTCAAGTATTTCCCGTATTTTCCTCTTCCTGGTACAATATTATATACCGAACTATTGCTCCCTCAGAACGCTTCTTTATTTTTCAAAGTGCCGCAGGATAATTAATGTTTGACCCCACGAGTTATGGGAGGCATAGATGTAGGTGGAATCTTTTCTTGACGGATGGTGTACAGTTCCCATTTTTATACGTTCGTGCGTGTAATTGTAGGCTTCCACGTATGGAAACACATAGAAAATGTTTAAATCTCGTGGTGAGTGGTTAACCCCCCCCCAACACACACCCTTGGCAATGTTACTGATAGTCTTTTTGCAAGGCCTCTAACTTTGATGCACGTAGACGTTGTGTTTCTTAGTGGGGAGACTTGTACCTGATAGGCGAACTTCAGAACAGAGCAAGAATCATCATGTCGACTCACCCATATCTAGCAAAGCTTCCGATGATGCGCACCAGGTCACGGGAGAACTCCATTTCGTCTTCGGTGGGCTCCGGGAGCGCTATGCTGTGGTCACCAGGGTAACGGCCGTACATATTAATGCTGCGCAATAGGTCGGCAGGTGTGCCGGCAGTGAATATGATGTCGTCGGTGTGCGTAATGCCCAGCCAGTCTTCCCAAATCGAGAATGTTGGCTTGTGCGCGAAAAGGAACCGGTACACATCGTGTCCATTCTTCGACGCCCGCAGGGCGAAGTTATCCGCGGGGCACTCAAACAGTGCGTCGGTGAACATGTGCGCCAAGTTTATCTTCCACTCGGTCTCGTTGATGTCACCTTTGTCCATGCCTTTCAGGTACACGTCAGCCAGCGACTCAGTCTTGTAGGACGGCACGTCTAAGAGGAGTCTCATGAGGATTTTCACTGGCGTCTTGTAGTCCTCGGCGATGAGCTCTCTGAGGTGAGGATTTCTCAGTAGTAACCCTTTCACGAACAGCGATCCCTCGTCCGGTGTGGTGCTCAATAGGAGTTCATCTCCTGTCCTGATCTTCTGGCTTTCAGCCAAAGGGTCTTCAGGAAGAAATTCGTCGCCGATCGTCGGAAGGAACAAAAAGCTCGTCAAGGGCAACTCTCTGGCAGTCTTTTGCAAAAGTTCTTCGGCATCGACGCTTTGTATGCATTTCATGCTTTCTTGCGCCTGTTGCTTCCAAGAGATGGTAGGTTTGTAGCATCCTAGTAAACCCATAACTCTGTGTGCCACTGCAGGGGTGTTGAGTTTCGTCAACGACAAAGCCGAACCGGATGCGCCACTTTGGATGTATGCCCTTTTGAATAGCCCTCGACTGACAGGAGATAGCATGTGGAACGTAACGGAAATGGCACCTGCGCTCTGACCCCAGATAGTTATTTCTTCCGGATCGCCGCCGAACGCCTCAGCGTTTTCCTTCACCCATTTCATCGCCTCCACCTGGTCGAACATACCAGCGTTTCCTTTGTACTCTGGCAAGTTCGTCTTGAAGAAGCCGAACATCCCCACTCGGTAGTTGACTGTCACGTACACCACGTCGGCGATGGCAGCAAAGCGGTCTCCGCGGAAGACGAAGAAGCTCGCGTCGCCTGTCAGAAATCCACCGCCATAAAAGTAGATGACGACGGGACGCAACCGGCATTTCTTTGAGGTTGGATCTCTCGCGCACATCCTCGCGCCAGTGGCCTGCCAAATGTTGAGGTAAAGACAGTCCTCGGACCTTTTGCCGTAATCCAGGTACACGTTCTCGTCTACCTGCAGCGGCATCTGCATACAAGATGGGGAGTAATTGGTGGCGTTCCAAACTCCCTTCCAAGGTTTCAGTGGTTGTGGCCTCTGGAATCTTAGTTTTCCCAGTGGAGGTTCAGCGAATGGCACGCCGATGTACCTGTAGATGGTGTGGCCGTCAAGGGTGACGCGGTGTCCAGCAACGTGTCCCTGCTTTGTCTTGACAATGACGCGCTCATTTTCGAAGCTCTCACCGTCAGAACAAAGACAACTTTCCGGGTTCCAGATGAGAACCTGGAAAGCCACCGACAGGACCACCGAAAGTACGGAGACCATGCTGTACGGCATCACGGCAGTCACGAAGCACGAGCTCGACTGAAAGGGCTTCATTACCAATATTCATCTTTTAAGGCTTCCGGAATCGGCGTTGCCTCTTTACAGGAAGGGTGAGAACAGAGCAAGGGAAACGAGAAGGGCAGCGGTGGTAGCCGACCTCAAACGGCTAGGACGCGACGTTGCAGTGCCCGGAGTACGACAGGAAGAGGCGAGGAGGTCGCCCACAGTCGCTTTCGATTTCTATCGCAGAACGAGACCGTAATCTGGCGTCTATCGTACGTACGCCGTCTGGCTTTCGCCTTCATCAAGGCTTCCCCCTCGGAAGGCCGGGCCTTGGCCATTCAAATATCTCGTCGCATTCATTGCAGCACGTGGCGTACGTCACGCTTGGCTACTATTCATTAACACCTACAGAGAGAGAGTAACACGTTGCTTTTTTTTTTGCTTTTACAGCAAGGTCTCGATAGCTATTGCTGCGCAATGTCCGCTTAGCGACGTGCTAATTCTGCTAACGAGGTATATGTAAATGTACAATAATGTATTTACTAACAAATCTAACGACCCATGCAAGCCCAGCGCTGTCTTAAGTAAGAAGTAGAATTTGCGAACACGTGTCAGAATAAATAGTCACAACACTGCCACATGGCATCCCCTAATCTCTTAAAAGAATATTAGCGCGTCCACGTTCGGATCACTAATGAGCTACATGGGACTTCACCATTTCTTTGTTATCCGCTTGCGTCTGTGGTATTTTTCTGTTTTGCTCATTCTTCGATGTTCTCGAAGGATCGTTACGTTACGCACGTTATGTACGTCTTAGCGCAGTTATGTAATATCCTCGAGATTTACTAACTGTAGTTAATTTTATGCTAAAACAGTTAGGATATTCATCAAATATTCACACATAGGTGAAACTAGCTTTTCAGAAAAACATCATTCACGTGACAATCAATGAGCAACCAATTAACTCTTCACTGGGAATAAGACTAGCGCAGTTTGAATCTGGTTCCTATTGCTTAAAGCCCATTCTAGAGTAAATTCACGCTAGTTTATCGAAACAGGGTGGATAAGTGGGCTAGTTGAAACTGGATATGTAAAGTTACATTCAAAAATGAAAGAGCACACGCCCCCCACTCACTACGTCCGGTGACTTCCCTTTCGCGCTCCAAGCCTTCAGCAAGCACATTTATTCATAATCTTATGATTCCGAAAGTTCCCAAAGCTCTTATGGTTTTATTCTGTAGAGTGATGTCCTATACATCTTCTTCATTCCGTCAAAAAATAAGTACTTAGCCGGAAAGAATTAAAGCAGCCGTGGACAGATTTAAATTATGCTACTCAGAAAAGTGTGACACTGAAAACGACCATTAACCGATTAATTGATTTTAAATGATGAACGTGAACATGCGTCAGGCACAATGACTGTACCCGTTTAGTGCGTCTGAAACTAGGGTTGTCTGGGAAATTCAAAAACCTCTTCGCTTGAATTTGTTTTTTAACTTTATATATATATATATATATATATATATATATATATATATATATATATATATATATATATATATATATATATATATATATATATATATATATATATATATATATATATATATATAAAGGGAAACAAGCGTATACTTAAGGGCTCGTTTTTCGTGTTTTTACACAGTATTACTGAGATCCAACAGACAATAATGCCAAATAAGGTATAGGGGAAGTTATTAGGCCAATTGTAATGTAAATGAGAAGAAAGAAAAGTGGGTGAAAAGATAACTTACCGTGGGCAGGATCCTGCTCACGGTAAGTTATCTCTGGTGACGTTAAGCTTTTAGCCTATGAAACTTTTGTTAGAGCTAAACTTGAATATGCTTCCGTGATATGGGATCCGCACTTGGAAAAAGATATCTGCATGCTTGAACTCGTTCAGAGAAAAGTGGTGCGTTTTATTTTTAACAAATATGGGCGTTAAGATTCTCCGTCGAAGCTCATGACTGATAATGGCATTCAAACCCTAGCAGTTCGTAGACGCTTGGCCCGTTTACTCTTCCTCAACAATATTGCTACTTCTAAGGTGAAAATAACTCCGTCAACTATGATTAAACCGCTAAGCACAAGAAGGACCCGTCACATGCATGCTCATTCCTTTCAGCCTATCTTCGCCAAAACTAATCAGTTTAAGCACAGCTTCTTCCTACGTACAATTTCCGAATGGAATGCGCTCCCGGAAGCAGTGATACAAGCCAAAAAATTTTCCCAAGCGCTCCAGGAAAGCATCTGTCGCTAAGTATATGCATTGTATGGTGTGCTATGCCTTGACCAATCTGCATTGTACTCCTTTTTATTGTTATTACTTTAATTCTTTGTATGTTTGTGTAACAGTGTTATGTGTATTGCCAATTGCCCCTCCTGCTTGGGCCACAAACTGGCCTGCAGTATTCGCAATAAAATAAATAATAAAATAAAACATCACACCCTTCGATTAGGCGGCTGCGCGTGCTTTCGTTCTAGCAATTATTAGCGGTTCATTTGCACACACTTCTAGTGTTGTCAATATATGCGTGGTGGCGCTGTCGACGGTCGTATAGCGCACGCTCAATTAGACACGTCAAACGGCTACACTTCACAGCGCCCAAGGTTTCTGCGTCACCCTGACGCCTTCCTCGGGTCATTGCTGAATCCTATGAAGGTGAGGGCTGCATATGACCATGAAAGGTGCACGTGTCTATGCTTGAAGTGGCAGATGCGTCCGAAAGCAAGTATCTTTTTTTTTTTGATGTTGTCAAAACACGAATTTTCACACTCTTCGAGACATTTTAGATTAACGACGGTATAGCATAGCGCAAAAGAAGAACAAAACACGAAATAGCGGAAATGGTCTGCTGTTGATTATTATGTGGTATTTAACGTCCCAAAACCATCATATGATTATGAGAGACACCGTAGTGGAGGGCTCCGGAAATTTATACCACCTGGGGTTCTTTACCGTGCGCCCAAATCTGAGCACACGGGCCCACAACATTTCCGCCTCCATCGAAAATGCAGCCGCCGCAGCCGGGATTTGATCTCGCAACCTGCGGGTCAGCAGCCGAGTACCTTATCCACTAGACCACCAGGGCGGGGCAAGAAGTGATTAGAGGTGAGGGTTATCTTTTCCGCGCCATAAGTTTTGTAACAATTCTTCCGTAAAGCGCAAAAGGTCGCCTGGGTCTGCATTGAGCGAAGAAAAGTACAAAGAGAGGCTTGCAAATTGTTCTTTCAATTGTTGTGCAAAAGTCAATAACCGAATTCATCTTCTTATGTTCTTGTAATTATGTTCTTGTAATCTTTTCGAACAGAAGGAGAATGTTTCAACCTAATAGTGAAAAACTCCCGAACAAACAGACACATGACTGTATGGGGAAAGTACCTTGGTTTTGGCTTGCTCAGATAAGCAGAACTAATAGCCATCTCACCATTGATTATATAGTCATCTACTATACGATGTATGCATATGTTTATCTATTTCCCTGCGTAGTTGCCATATTTGGCTTCTAACCAGCTTGGTCTCCCCGATGCACTCACCTATTCTTAGCACTTCAGGAGCAACCAAGTGGAACATTGCGCATCATCTAAAATAAAATACGATTGCGTGTAGCGCTGCAGGTTCGCGATAAGCGCACCAGTTATTTGCACCTGCGAACTGTCATCACACTATATTTTATCGTGACTCAACGACACGTGACCTAAAAGAGACTATAACACGCATAAGAGGAATCTTACAGTAAAGACATTCCAATTTACTTCACTGCGATCGCGACGAAAATGCCCAAAGGTGGCGCTGCTATTCAACTACACGAGGAAAAAGGGCCTTGTGCTCTGTTGCGAGTAAGACGTGCGCATCTGTGGTGACTTCCTTAACAACAAAAAAAAAAGCTGTACGCCACATCTGCAGATGCCTTTAGATAGCCGGCAAACTCGTACTTGAAGGAACATAGAATACAAAATTAAGCGAAAGTATCCACACGTGCACCGACGACGGTCATGTGAAGTTTTGCGGTGTGTTAGTGCATAATTAAGACGCGGGGTGCCGCATTCTCGCAGCCTTGTGTAGGCCTTGATTAGAATCCGGCTCCACGGGCTTTCGAAGACGGCAGTCATAAAGCGATGCCTCAAGCGACAGCCTTTGTGTGTGTTCCTTCTGTGTGCACCCTATCAAGACCCTTTAACAAGATCTACAACATCGACACAGTTTATTCCAGCGATCAAGGGTTGGCATGTTCGCGTGCGCCGTTTAGTAACCCCAACGGCGGGTATGTAATACGCCTACGAATAAAAAAAATAATAAAATAAGGCAACCACGTTTCCGGTCGGTGCTCCTACATCTGAATCGCGGATGCATAGCGAACGTGTAACCGTTATGGGGACCATGAAGCTTTTACGACCAAAACAGCTGAGTTGCGGTGATTTATTTTTGTTCGTTAAGTACACATACAACTTTCACACTGCACAACCAGAATATCCACCTCCCAGCATCTGATGAAATTTTAGTTATTTATGTTTTTCTCAGTTGTGGGAACTCTTTTTCTTTAGCTGTTTACTTATCATTTCGCGGAACGTTGTAAGGTCGCTAGTAACCAATGCAATTTTTTACTCACTGCCATGGATAACCAGTTTGCAAATCATCAATACGATATGTACTAAATCGAATATTTTTATGCGCCGACCTCATTACCCTTTAAAAAATATACCCGCCACACTTACATAGCTTGCAGAATCAGGAAAAAATTTCTATCACACAAGAAGATAAGAGTAGGAGTATGTATGTATGTATGTATGTATGTATGTATGTATGTATGTATGTATGTATGTATGTATGTATGTATGTATGTATGTATGTATGTATGTATGTATGTATGTATGTATGTATGTATGTATGTATGTATGTATGTATGTATGTGACATGTACACAATGAGGTTGCTGAACCTATGTTTATGCTTAGCGGAATGTCGTTTACAACTTCGGCAACTATATCAAAGGCATTCGAACATTTTTAGGAAGGATTTTACACAGTCAGCACCCGACCGCAAACCACACCAAAGAAGCAATGTTTAACAAGCAAGTAAAAAATAATAATATCTGAAGTTTAACGTCTCTAAAACAACATATGATTATGGGAGACGCCATAGCGGAGGGCTCCGAAAATTCCGACCGCCTGAGGTTCTTTAGCGTGCACCAAAATATGAGCACACGAACCTACAGCATTTTCGCTTCTACCGAAAATGCAGCGGCCACAGCCGGGATTCGATCCCGTCACCTGCGGGTCAGTAGTCGAGTGACGTAGTCACTAGGCCACCTCGGCAGGGAAAGCAAGTAAGCAAAGTGAAATCGTTTGTTAACAATACAAGGTTTGACGTTCCAAAACCACGATTTGATTATGAGAGATGCGACAGTCCTGCCTTTCCCTCTTTCTTTCTTCCGTAGTTGCGGACTGCGGAAATTTCGACCACCTGTGGTTTTTTAACGTGCTTTAACGTGCTGTTTTTAACGTTTTAATCTGAGTACACGGGCCTCAACCATTTCCGTCTCTATTGAAAATCCAGCCGGTGCAGCTGCGATTCGATACCGCTACTTGCGGGTTATAGCGGTTGAACGCTGTAACCGCAAGACTATCACGGCAGGACGAGGAAAATGTCAACGAATAACGACTTAAACTTAACAAAAGAGCGGCTTCGCCATCCGTGTAGGAATTCGCATTCCTACACGGATGGCTTTCGCATTCCAGTCACCTGTGGCATAAGAGTCCCTGTGATATTTTATATACGAAGTGGCTAAGGTACTTGGCTGCTGATCCGCAGGCCGCTGGATTGAATCCCGGCTGCGGCGGCTACATTTTCGATGGAGGCGAAATTGCTGTAGGCCCGTGTGTTTGGATTTGGGTGAACGTTAAAGAACCTCAGGTGGAGGAAATTTCCGGAGCCCTCGACTACGGTGTCTCTCATTATCATATAATGAATTTGGGACGCTAAACCCCAGAGATGAAATCAATTTATTATTTGCGAAGGCGTCCAGCTAATTGCGAAGAGCACGCGTGAAACAAGAGCTTCTCAATTACGACTTTTTTTTATTTCGCCATGTAAAAGCATGCATTATTTTTTATACTACAGTCTTTTGTAACTAACGTGCAGTGAATGTATGCATAACCAACCCTTATGTAATACCCTGATGATCTTTTCAATGACACTAAAGTGAAATATTAAACCACTTTAGACAGATAAGGTATTTTTTCAGACCTGCGTTGTATATAATTTCATCATCGTAGGTTATTTATTAGAAGAGAAAATGAAGGTCATAATTTGATGTCTTGATTTCGTGGTGAAACTTCATCGTGTGGCCATCAATGTGACGTCATGGATACCAAATCCCTTTTGCAAAAAGAGGCAGGGAAGGCAAGATGTTAGCTTCCAGTTAATGAAACTTTGGACAAGAGGCGCCGGCTTGAGCCAGTGTTTTGACAAGTGGGCACTTCACTTCCAGCAAACACACACTTTTCCTGCCCTTTTGCGTAATTTACACACGTTGTATAAGTGAAATGTTCTCAAACTTCCAGGTGTTAAGGCGTTGGGCCCTATACAAAGCAATTTAAATCATTTTAGCGCCCAACAATTACGTAGAACAGACGACATCGGAACTTGTCGTAAAGGTGAGCCTGTTAGTTATTTTCCACTCTTACTTACATACTAGGATCTAACGAGGATCGAGCAGCGGGTGAAGGTCAGGTTTTTCGCGTTAGGCCTGTGCTACTTTCAAGTCGGCTTGGTTACTTTCTCTGATAATTTGAAATCTATGACCAATGAGTGCCTTGTGAAAAATTCAAAAAAAAAAAAGAAGAGAAAGGGGTGAAACTGTCGAGACGTATGCGTAAATCTTCAGCAGTGGTCATGTGTGGTCTCGAACATCACCAGCACCTTGTCAGGTGGGCACCAGGAAGACGAGCTAAGTTGTACTGAATTCAAACTGAAAACGCTGTACAATATGCCTATGCAGATGAGCGACTGCGGTGTGTTCCTCGTTCCCCATGCACCCCCGATGAGCCTGTTTTTGTAAACATGTCTCGGGTGAGCCAAACGTGTTCACTGCGATGGTCCTAGCTGGCACCGGTGTCAACATTCGTGCTTCTCTGTAAACACGCCCAGTGTGTTCTCCTTTTTTCTGCGGACGGGAGCTCGTGGCGAAGAAAAAGAAATGGCAAGAACGAAAAGGCGGAATGGCAGGAAACCGAGCCGGTTCTTTGTGAGAGGGTGATGCTTCAACGTGTGATGTACGGTGCAGTAAAACGACGCGTCGCAATTTTAAGAAGAAAAAAATGAAAAAGAAGCTCCTATGCCACAGAGGAGGAAAACTGCACTTAGAAAGTGTTTTCCGAACACTGCGGCTTCTGGATAAATATAAATGACGCAACTAGCCAGGCTTAGCCGTTTCATAATGATCATAACTTGGGGCTTCATGAGGCGAAATGACGGTACGATTATGAAGCACGCCGTGAAGAAGGAGGGGCTCCAAAATAATATTGACCACTAAGGTTGCGTTAACATGGACCTACATCTTGAGCACACTCGCTCCCACATAAATGAGGCCACCGGGGCTGGGAATCGAACCCGGTTCTTTGAGCTAGGCAGTCGAACATCATTGAGTTACCACAATGGGCGCTGAATATGTTTCACTCTGCTAATTACTCCAACTTATAACTACTCTAACCTGTAAGCGAACTTACATTGTGCTCGTGTTTATGTGAGGATAACACTAGCGAATACATTTGAAATACACAGGTTGGAATGAAGAAGTCACTGGCCAAACAAGTAATAGGGTGAATTATCATGAAACCGTCAGATACAATGTGATCGAAAATTCTGAGTTCAGAATTAAGAACGATGCGAGCGTTGCGCGCACGGGCTGGTGGAAAACCATTTTTTTTCTTTTGCTCAAACGCTGCTGTCGCCATGAAGAAAGAGTACGATTATCCCTATGTGATGAAACTTCACATCACTGACCTCAACACAACTCGCCTCTCGGCCCACGTTGCCAACCTTCCCGCGTTCTCTCAAAAGCAAATCCCCCTTACACGGGGGCCTCTCGTAACAAGAATGCCAACCGAAGTTTTCCGGTTGTTCCGGTAACACAACTCGCGGCTTAATAAAAACACCGCCCAACGCCATTCGGAATCCTTCTGAAGTCCCCGTATTATCTTATGCTCGATACCCAACGGCGGGGCTCCGCGAACTCAACTTGCGAGAACCATCGTCGAAGGCCGTCACCTATAGGCGCTGAAGGTGAACTGATCTTGTCACGGCCGGCGCCGCCGCCAGCGAGGTTGTCCTTGAGGAGTTGTGATAAGGTCGTCCCTTTCCATCGTGCATACGATGCTTCCCGGGTGTTTTCCGAGGAATGTTATCTTTAGCTCGTTCTATACGTTCCAGTTTTCGTCCCTTCGTTCGTTCGCCCCAGAGGAACGGCGCGCGTTATTGATATGTTCAGATTTTCTCTGTAGCGCATTACTTCCGTTAGTACGTGCAGATCGTTTAGCTGGACACTTCAGTTGCGACGTTTGTGAATCTGCAGTTGTGAAAGCTGTGAATTCGTACGAAGTCAAATTAGCCGCGGAATTGTGCGATGTCATGTCTGCGAGATTGTCAAGAAAAATCTTAACTGCCATGCATTACGAATTATTCTGTGTGTTTTCCTTTGCATCTGAATACATTTGTAATTTATTTGTTTAATTTTTTATTTATTTATTTATTTATTTATTTATTTACGTGCAGCAACTTTTAGGGTAGATAAATTAATTATGTAGCGGAAAGGCAATAACAAGTATGTTTGGAATACACAGGAAGGCAGAAAAATGCGTAAAAATCAACTAGGCAGTACCATAGCGACGTGCAATAATAAGACAAAAGTAAAATAAGGCACTTATGCCAGCACCGCCAATACAAAATTCAAAGGCCAGTTTAGTGAATTCCGTGAGAAAGTGAAATAATAACCAGAAGTGAAGGGGCGCGTATACCTGCAGCATCAGCACCATACGAACCTTACAGCACTAGATCACGCTTACAAACACACTATTGGAACGTGCTAGATCACGTATGTTCACATGGAAGAGTGCAGCTCTTTCAATTGAAAGAGGCTTTGCGGTACATGGTTGTGTGAGGTATCATGCTGTGGAGTACTAGGAGGGATGCTGCATTTAAATTACGTTTTAAGCGTTCATGAAAGCTCACATGTACCCAATCGAAAGCGTGCCTCCAATTACGCTTTATCTTCTCCGAGTCTCTCTCTCTCAGGCATGCAAAAGTTCAAAGTATTGATGGTTCATGTATACCCTTGAATGTACACTAAACACTAAATGAAATTATTTTTTTGTGCTTTTATATTTCTCGTTTTCATTCGCTTTGCAGCGAAGGTTCAAAACACAATAGCCACTTGTGATAGTTTCCCCCTGAAGCATCATTTCCTTAAAAACAATTCATTGACGAGTTTATCTCTCTCGCTATCTTGCGACGTTACTTCTAGAAAGCGCTGACTGTTCAAACTGAGATTCATTCACGTTGTCTATGTGACTTGTGTACGCGTATAGGATACTTGTCTACGCTTTAAAGTCGACGGGAAGCTGTTAGTGTTTTATTCTCAAGAAATAGAATAAGCTGGATCCTTTTGAAATCTTTCTGGTGTCATTTTTTGAAATTACTAAAAGAATGATAAGAAAGGTTACAGAATGCTGGCTCAGTGGCATCATTACGATTCAATCCCGCTCCCTTTGTACCGTCTCTTTCCTGTCACGGGTGGCTGCACCATAAATGCCAACTATTTAAAAGCTCGTGAAGCAAGCCGTCTGAGAGAAGATGGCCGCGTACATTTCCTGCTCGGTTAACGACAATTAGGGTGGCTCATATGAGCCCATGCGTCTGCGTATAAATATAGTGGTGATTAACATATGGTAGCAATGCGCAGGATAGTGGAGTCCGTGAAGTATAACAATGATTGTTGAGGTTTTACGTCCTAACACCGTGTTATGGTTATGAACGACGCTGTAGTAGAGAGCTCCGGTAATTTCTACCACTTGGTGTTCTTCATCGCGCACCTAAATATAAGTACATTCACTTCTAGCGTTAGGCTCCATCAATATACGGCCGTTGCGGCTGGAGCACGATCCGATGACCTTCGGACAGGGCGCCGAGCAACATAAGCACTAGATCACCTCTGCGGGCCACTCCGTACAATGATGTGCCGTATTGTAAAGTGGCAGTCCACACTGTAAACCCTTTTACACCCTTAATGAGGTTTCCAACATTTGATGAGCACACGCTTTTGCGAAATCTATATTTACAAAAATGTCTGTAGAGATGCTCTCTTTATTAAAGCAACATTTTCATTTACATAAGATTGTAATTATCTGCCTAAAGCATACTTTCGGTGCTATCGGTGCCGTGTTCTCTCCACATACATGTTGTTTGAACACGTCACTTTGCCGCTGTGTTAATAGCTGCATGTTATTATAACGCCTGCTGTTGGGGCGTCGGACAATTTTTATCTATCGAGGAAAATATGTGTAAAGTGATACATTATTGAAGAAACCGTCCCTTATCTACAGTCACAGTTGTGTGCATGAGCTTTCCCATGTTTTAGAAGGTACTACGTGAGCACGCACCTCATTGGTCTCAACGGGTGCTGGTGCTCGTTAGCAGTAGCACCGGCCACATGGTGACCGCTTCGTAATGGATGCATAACAATCTTTGGCTAGAGAACACCAAGGTTTGCGAAGATATCAGGTCATGTATGCAGAAATCTCGTCACGTATGCATACAATAAAACAGCATTGAAAAAAATATATATATGAAGTGGAACGAAGCCCAACACTGAAAATACATTGTATATCATTAACCTAATACAAACTTTTTTATAGTTAAAAGTCGAAAGGCCATGATAATTTGTGAACTACAATTTTCAAACACCACGTTATTTTTCATAAAGAAATGAGTGGTATATGCGCGATGATTCGCGTAAGACACCACGCACTAGCCATGTGCCTCCTTATATTTCGTTTCCTGCGGGTGTGCATTGCTGCTCGGAATCGCCCACCTGGCCAGCGCAACCCGAAAAGGTTTGCGCGCCCCAGACCATAACGGCAAGCCGCCAGGAAGCGAGATCCAATACATATCAATGGGAGGCAGCGCGACTTTCAATGGGCCTCCGCGCAGGACGCCGCCGCTCAAAGCGCGCAGACCTGCGGAACGCACGAAATGCAAGCGCGCGTCCTTCGAGTTATGAAAAACCGGCGTACGACGCGGACTTTCATCTTCCAGCAGGAAGAAGTGCGCGTAGGGAAAACGTGTCGCGCCTATGCAAGACAAACTCAGACTGCCGAGTGACGACGTAGCTATGTCGTAGACGTGAATGAAGTCATCGAAACGGGGGCTGCCAATCAGGTCGAGAGGACGGGCTGTGGCGCTCAGGTGCGCGCAAGCGTCAACGCTGGGTGATCGCAGCGCCAAGACAACGTCAGAGCGTAGACATTACGCTAGCATACGCTATCGCGTGAGTCAAGTCTCACGAGGTCACCAGTAGCTGCCCGCGGGGCTCTCAAGTCGAGACGGCCTGTTCGTACACGCCGTTTTAACAAACTCACGCAAGACCGGCGGAAGAGTGAGGCCTGACGCCCTCTCCTTCCTTGGAGACTAACTTGGCGCGACGTAGGCCAATGCCTCCGGTCAAGACGAGCCACCCGGAGCATGGACCATCTAGCAAGTTGAAAAAGGAAGAGCGTCTCGACGCGACAGCCTGAATAAAACATCGCACATAAGCATTCGTCGGTTGGCGGCTTCGGAAGGACAAGCCGTTCGAAACCGTGCACGTATGGATATTGAGGAATCGGATGACCGCGAGAACAGTTTCGTTTTTTTCTCCTCGGGGTGACCGAGAAGGCTCAGCCGGCGGCTATCACGTCCGCGAAGCAGACTCAGTGACGTGCGAACTTGGCCGGCGCTGTCTCCCCCGTCGTAAAAAGAGTGGCCTCGGTGAGTGGTGAAATATCGGCCGGCATATCCGAGTTGAATTGAAGCCCGACTATAGGTATTCTGCTCGACGTGTGCGTGCTTTTCGAAGGTTCGCGATCATTATTACATAGCGTGGTGTCCTTCGGTTCCTTACGTGTGCAGCGATGCATAAACTTTGGCCGTTGTGTCTTCAACTCTTGAAAAAAAATTATTTGATGCGCTTTACGCGAACTTCGCCCATTGGCAGGCATGGTACACTCTACATGCGCGATAATATACAGACGTTCAAAAGCACAGTGTTTTTCCAGGATATCCATTAATTTCGCTAAATGAATTCCAGCACGTTCCTCAGTAATTTTCCAGCATATATACCATGTAGCTAAGGACCTTCTAAAGAAACCTGAAGGTTGCTCGTTACTTTAGTACTCGGAAGCTGCGTCGCTGTCTCTGCAGGGCCCTCTTGTTGCCATCGCATGCTGAGCAAAACGGAAATGGCATGGCATGCCTGATTCTCAAATGACCACGAAAATGAATGAACTGTATTATATGCACAAAAGGCAAACATAAAGTAGGCTAGGGAAGCGCCTCTGATTATGAGACGGTTGTAGCAATAGTTTTTATTATCATTCCACACTTCGACTAAATTTTTAGCCTACTTCTCTCTCAATAAGCTTCACTTTTTTTTTGTGCACTTAAGGATACTTATTATGCGTTTCTTAAGTCCTTATTTATCCTGTTACTTATCATCGGTATTTAAGTCTTTCGAACTATCCAACTATTCTCATTAGGCAAAAAATTCTTAAAATGTAATAACAACGAATGCATGGTAACACGACCCTCGATTCAGTCATGAAAAATAATTTTGCGATATAAGTAGGCAGCATATTCCTTCACTACGCAGTACTTTTTTTTCGCAGTGCAATGGTAAACGGTTTACGTGTGAGGCATACCCAATAAGGTAGCCGAAGGGGGATGTTAAGCATAAGGACAATTAAAAAGCTTACCCATTTTTAATGAACGCAGCCCATGTCTGCATCAGCTCCTCGCTGAACTGCACCTCTTCGGGCGTTGTCACGAAGTCCCTGATAGCGGGGTCCTTCATGCCGGCAGTGATCTTCTCGAACTCCTTCCTCTGCGCGTCGATCACACCCCTCGTGAAGGGAAGGTCTTCAGCGTGGGTTACCTCGTCCGAAAAGTTTCCGAGAAAGCTTGCCTTTGGCTTGTGCATGAAGGCGTAGTGGTAGACAGGAACCTTTTTCCTTATCAGGACGTCGGCAAATAGTTGACTAGGACAGGTGAAAATGATGTCACCAAACACGGCGCTGGCGATGGCCTTCAGCTCATCCTCGGTGAGTTCATCTTTGCCTTCCATGTAGGCAAGGGCAAGAGCGTGGGCCTCTCGGGTGGGAATGTTATGGAAGAAGCTCTTAAGTACGGTTCGCATTACGGTTGGGAAGTTGCTCTGGATAAAGTCAGTCTGGCTGCCGAACCTCTGGTGAACGGCGTAAGCGAAGAGCAGGCCCTCGTTTTTGGTAAGTCCAAAGAATACCTCTTTGGCGTTTATGGAGTACGTATCGGAATCCGAGGGGTCCAAAGGCATGAACTGGCTGTGCACCCTGGGAAAGTACAGGTAAATTTTCATGCCCAGACCTTCCTGTGCCGCTTGGATCAGCTCCTCGGCGTCCTTCTTTCGCAGGCACCTGATCATATCGTCGATCTGCTGTTCAGCCGACCTCGACAGGTCGTAGCAGCCAGCCACGTTGGCTACAGCTATCATTTGTGCTGGTCCAGATGCATGGTGTAGGCCAACGGTAGACAGCGGACTTCCACTCTCCATAATGACACGCCGGAAGAGACCCTTGCTCATAGGAGATATGGCGTGGTAGCCCACAGAAATGGCACCGGCGCTCTGACCTCCGAGAGTGACCATGTCGGGGTCACCCCCGAAATGGCGAATGTTGTCCTTAACCCAGCGAAGCGACATGACCTGGTCGAGCAGCCCCATGTTGCCAGGCATCTCCTTGTTACCGGCGTCGAGGAAGCCGAAAATGCTCACCCTGTAGTTCATTGTCACGTAGATGACACCCGTAGAGGCAACGAAATGGACGCCATCGTAGATGAAAAGCGAAGCGTCGCCAACGGCGAAGCCTCCACCGTAGATGTAGACGAAGACCGGAAGGTCGCGGCACTCACTGTTCTCGCACGTTGCCGGTCGCCAGACGTTTAGTGTCAAGCAGTCTTCGCTGACGGGCTGCATGTTCGCCATCTTCAGGAGCGGCGCATAGGATGAATTGTCTACCTGGGGCTTTACCTGCACGCACGAGGGCCGCTTAAAGGTGGCATTGTAGGTCCCCGACCATGGCTCGACGGGAAAGGGCTCCCTGAAGCGGTAGTCGCCCAGAGGCGGCTTAGCATAAGGGATTCCATAGAACACGTCCACTTCCTTGCCCCCGTGCTGAACACGACGCCCCATCACGCTACCTGTGGAAGTCTTCACGACAGGGTTGAACCCCAGAGTGGGCTGCGACAGGGCAAGGGCCGCAAGCAGGAGGGAGGCGTAGATGGCATACATGTTGTTCCGAATAGTCTGAGCTTTTTCGCGACGGGACTCTCCGACACACACACACACAAAGCTTTGTTAGGTCCCAAACCACAAGTGCGGCCATTTACGGCACGGGGTCCCTTCTTATAGAGAAGAGCCCGAACGCCATGTGGCCCGCTAGCGTCCGATTGGAGAGTCCGCCGGTCCGACCTTGACAGTCATGAGGCAACCGCGCCCTTTCCCACTCGACGCGCAAGCCGAGACGGGGCGAGCACGGCGATGGAGGAGGGATGATTCCCGGTGCTTGGTGTGAACCGACTTGCCGCTTATTTATTTGCGGTTTGTTTCCTTATTCAACTACGGTCACCCTCTCTCCGGGATTTCTCTTTCTTCCTTCCCCTTTTTGACGTTGGTACGGAATTCGCCGACTGAATCGAACGCGACCATTCGAAGAACGGTTTTACATGCGTACCATGTTGATTACTGGCCCGCGCACTGCAGAGTCCCACGACAATCGACTCACCCATCTACGTTGCACTTATCGCCTCTAAAAGCCTGCTTATAATCGGAGGTGTCCCGCATGGTAACCAGCGGCAACATTCATGCGGTATCGACGAGATCGTGTCCGATTCAGGCGTCAGGCGAGTGCGATTTCGCCCGGTTTCATGTCCTTCGTTAGTCGTCTCCGCACGTGCCCTGCTCACAATGCAGCGCGCAACTACGATTGTCAATCATGCGTCGTGCTGTTTTTGAGTCCGAACGCGCTTGTCTACGCACACACCACTAACGAGGAGGATGCAGCGGCTCTGTACACGTGTGCCTTGTGTGGAGCGCCGGCCGAATTTCTGTGTCCATGCAGGCGAGACGTATTAGACGTATTTAGTGGCGGAAGACGGCGTCGAAGAAACATTTGGGCGGTCAAGCAAACAGGCACGTGTTGAGATTTGTCTCTTACCGGTGATCGAACGCGAACATACTTGCGTGTAGATAAGCATCCACCCGTACGTCTGGCACGACAAGCGTGTCCTTTCCGCGCCCATCGATTAAAAAAAGGAAAACGAAAGAATAAACGGGATGCGGTAGAAGGTTCCAACGCATTCTTGATTTGCCTTCTTGCATGAATTTAAGTCTTTTGCTAGACTTTATTTTCATGCCAGTTTACGACTACCAGCGTTGATTTTTCGCAGGCGAAGATCGTGCATGCAGTCAGCTTACGGCAAGCTATAGGTATCATTCCGATGCTGCTGCGTCTGACAAGCTTGTAGTGTTCGTGTCCGTAACAGTTTTACGGGCTTTTAACACGCGATTCGCTTTCTCGAACACTTGCGCTTCTGTCTGTTCCGTGCTTGTGAAACAATGTGGTCGTCCCAGGTCACCGGATAAATGCGCATGTACTATGTCTTGAACATGTGGCCATATCAGCGAGAACGGAAGGCCAGTGGCGCAACTAAACTGGCATTAGTTGTTAGTTAGAATCCGGCAGCTTCATTTAAGGTGGAAGTATTTCGAAGGTAATCGGTTGGGTTCGTCCTGCCGAATGAACCAATCATTCGCGAGGCATGTGTGTGAACAAATCACCCGCTACAACGGAGTCCTTTGAATAACCGGAAAAGCAAACTCAATCGCAAAACAACAGTCTTTATACGCAGTCTGAGGACGGTGGCCGTTCCTCATTGCCGAGTGGCATTATCGGGTTCTCATTTTGCCTCAGCATCTGTACCAGATGGAAACGTAAAAGTGCGTGTCTGAAGTATAAATGAGAGCGCTGTATAGTGTTTGCAGTGAGCGTTGGAGCCGCTTCTAACTTATGGCTGCGCCGTGCAATGTTCCCGAAATGATGTGAAACCGGCAAGCAGAATTGTGTTGGCACCGTCGCTGCCGTCGTGGTGTGACACTTCTAAGGCTCGGGCTAAATTTCCATCGAATTCTTGCTTCATCGACAGTGAGAACGAAACCAGAAAATATCCCTTAAGGGCATGAATTGATCTCAAAGCTGAATGACTGCCGAACAAGAATAGACTGATATAGAATCTCAATTTTGCTGATTTTCCTTTATCTTCAACGAGTGCGTCGGTGATTTTGTCTCACTCCAGAAACGTCCACTTAGAATGCCTTGTTTTAAAAGTTTACTCTTAATTTCGACGTTGGCGTTGATTGCAAAGCCTAAACGCCTACTTGCAAACGTTTACTTGTGAGCCTTGAAATGTGGCATACAGCTACACCTTAACGGCTTCACTTCTAAGAGGCTTAAACAGGTTTAGCGTTGGTAATATTTAAACGTGATTGTCGTTGCATTCGTGGTGAAAACTTGGCAGGTAACGTGTCGCTCTGCTAAGCTCCAGGACGTGGGTTCGATTCTATTGCCGACTTCACAAGCTGCGATTGGACGAAATGTAAGGGCCGTCCGCTCTAATCTCAAAGCGCTTCAAGAGTAGCTCAAGTGGTCAAATGTTATATGGAATGCGTTAATTATGGTGCGCCCCATAATCTTTTCGTGGTTTTGAAATATGAGGCCTCAGAATCGATAAATTATTCCCTGTTTGATAGGGTTTCACGCACGAAAAGCGCGATGTGATTATGTAAGATTCAGAAGGTTCCAGATAATTCTACCACCCGAAGTTCCTGAACGTGCATTGAAATCATAGCACACCGGCCTCGAGAACTTTTGCCTTCACAAAAAAAAATTCCAATCAATCAATCAATTATTCTTACTACAGCGGGCAAAGTGAATTAAGGTTATATCAGCGGAAGTACATTTGTCAAGTATATACGGCTATTCATATACTATTAACAACATCAGCAACAACTCAGCAACTCAATGCGTACTAATTGTTTTTATCTTTTGGATAACTACAATTTTATCTGCTGACAAAACAAGTTAACAAAGCTGCAAGAACAAACATGTCACACCCTACTTGAGTTATGTTCCACGTTACACGCATGGCATCCGCTTTAAGTGCGACATGCCAATTCTTATTTCATGCAGACCCTCTGCTCGCCTGTAGCTGAATGAGGTGCATGTATCTGCCAAAAATAGCAGAACGTAGCTTAATGAAGCTCCTAATTTCGTATTCCGTGTGTAAATCTACGCCGGCTAGTGCGTACTTTATCACACATAAATTTGCAATAGACTTGCAGCTTTTCTGTTCGAGAAACCCAGCGAAAGATTGTCGTCAATGTTACGTGCCAAGTGAATTCCTCAAAGCTACCCAGAAGATCTTGGCCGTCGGTCTGGTAAAAGGAAAGAGGTGTATAAGGGATGCGATGGTGACGCTTGTGGTAGAGAGAAAGTCCGTTCTAGGCCAGGTCTGACAACTCCATTGAAGGGAAACGAATACGATATGTGTCGGAAGCGAATTTCAGGGCTAGGGTACGAAGAAAAGCAAAACTCAGCCGACATTGACATTACTGCGCGCCGATGGCACGCTCGGGAAGTACGGTACACCAAGATTACAAAAATCACCGATCGAAGTAATAAATGTCGGAGGGGAAAAACATGTGCTCGATGTCTTGTTTAATGTTGCATCCGGTAAGTCTGGGTGAAAAACGGCACTATATAGCAACATGGCGCCTTCGATCACACCACGCACACGAAGCCCCGAAGGCTCTGTTGTTGCACAGCCGCAATCATGCAGCAAGGACGACAATGCTGTGCTTGTTGATCGCTCATGTGCGGCGCGAATATTACGCACTGGTTGGCTGCGTTCGTCGTACGAGTCTGATAGGGATCAGGCGATACGCGTATCGTATGCGTCTAAGTTATGTATGAAGGTTGCGTTGAGAGAACGGTTTCAAGGAAAGCGAAAGTTGCAAGTAACGCGTCTTTACGAGGTCCTGCGTTCGTTGGAACGTGTACAGACGTCATTCAGAAGCGGGATTTACCTTGGACGCGGCCCTTTCCAAATGTTGGGATTCAAGTTGCTGAAAGCGTTCCAATTCTGTTCTAATGAAGGGATATTTTTATCGGTTCTCGACAACACACAACGTTTGCGGTAACGTTCGTTTCCAGTGACCCCAGAGCATATATATAATTTTAATTTAAATAAATAATATCCATATATATATATATATATATATATATATATATATATATATATATATATATATATATATATATATATATATATGGGAAAGAAGTGCATATCTAAGGGCTCGTTTTTTCCGTGTTTTGACACAATGTTAATAAGACATAACAGACAACAATTCCAAAGAATGTATAGGGGAAGTTATTGGAACCAATGTAATGCAAATAGAAAAAAAAGAAAAGTGGGCGAAAAAATTACTTCCCGTGGGCAGGAATCGAACCTACGACCTTCGAATAACGCGTTCGATGCTGCACGAACTCAGATACCATGGCGGCAATGCCCCCGTTTACATGTGGGGTAGATATGTGCATTAAACGTGGAAGCTTCGATTAGCGCCGCCTGTAGCCATGGCGGCGAGTGTGGAACATTCTTTAGCAGGCTGTTTGGGGTCACGTAGCAGGTGAACTTATTACCAGCTGGCAGCTTACCAATAATACCTCGTACGCTACCTGAAGGCACCAAGTCTGCCAGAACGAGACTCATGACGGCGAGTGTTGCACACCCGCCGCCATGGCTACTGGTGGCACTGACTGACGATCCCTCGTTTAATGCACATATATGCACCATATAATGTAGACGGGGGGATAGCCATCGTGGTAGCTCAGTTGGTAGAGCATCGAACGTGGTATTCGAAGGTCACAGGCTCGGTGCCTGCACACGGTAAACTATCTTTTCGCTAAGACTTCTTTCTTCACATTTACATTACAGCTACTTCTATTAACATCCCCTATACCTTCCTTGGCATGATTATTCGCAATATTTAATTAATTGTGTCTAACAAGAAAAACGAGTCCTTAAATGTACACTTCTTACCTTCACAAAGTATGCCAGTGATAGGCAACACTTTCATCATCGGGTAGCGACCGCCCTTAGGCATCAGTAAAAACCATCACTCTCCCTCATGCTGACTACAGAAAGGCGCCAACCAGAAATACAGCTCATTGTTTCAGTTAGCGTGCGAGGATATGGCAAAACATTTCGTCTCTTCGCATTGCTCAAACTTAACAGACGTTCCTCATTTAAAACAAAATATCTGAGTCACAGGATGGCCCGCGTGTATAGTGTAATTGCCACGAATGACGCGGTGGCTACATAATAGGTCTTGTTTACCGAGAGCCCCTCGTGCGCTGCGCAGCGAATGCGCTGGTAGCGACGCAACATCA
The DNA here is from genome assembly GCF_043290135.1 of Rhipicephalus microplus. NCBI lineage: Eukaryota > Metazoa > Arthropoda > Arachnida > Ixodida > Ixodidae > Rhipicephalus > Rhipicephalus microplus. The sequence goes on from NC_134703.1 coordinate 26,834,649, forward strand.
AAAACACCGCGTTGCCACGACTTCTGCCCCCTTTCTTCACACGATCGGGAAATGTGTACTCTTTAGAAATGACGCATCCACAGCTACGCGGATTCTCATAATAAAAAAATAATGACGTCAACCTTCGATAATTTGGCTCGGTTTCCCCACCCAGTGGAAAACCTCGCCGTCTTTTACTTAGCCCATTTTACAGATGAACATGCAGGCCACTGAGTCAGCCAGCTTCTCTCTTAAGAGAAGTAAAATCACACCCTTGCTAGCGTGTACTCTATCCGTGGCAGCCGCCCCGTGTAAATATGCCCGCTTGCGACCAGGCTTGCTAATTATAGAACGAGCGCACGCCAGCTGATAGCTCGAGTGTGGGCTGCAAGTGTGAAAGGCTGTACGAAGGGGGCCGTTCACACTGTCAGCGCGTCAAGTGAACACATAGGCACCAACGCGTGATCGCTGAGCCACTAAGGATAGGGGCTCACGTCCATTAGTGTTCAAAAAAGAGTGTTATATGCTTATTCACTTATTCAACCTAGCGGATGCGCGTGTTAAAGAAAGTCACTGACTTTTCTGAGGTGCACTGTAGTAGCGAAAAAATTCATTTGAGTGTTGTTTACTATGTATGCACATACGTGTCATTGATTTGGTTATGCCCTTTATACCTCCTGGAGCCGTTATATTCCCATATGGCTTTCTCATTCGTGAGCTCCTTCCAGTGACAACGATAATTTTTGTGCTAAAATCTTGTTCAAAGTGGTATTCTGGCCCCAGTTCGTAAAAAGTTAAATGATCATGAATACGTTTCATTGTGTACGCCATACCTAAGCCACACCTGTGTCGCATCTCAAGGTTAACTGGTCGGAAGCTTCACTGTACCCTCTTCAAGTGATAGAGGATAGATGGCACAAGACGCGGGAGGTTTGAATATTGGGCGAACTCCAGGACAAAGTACTTCTAAATCTTCTGATTAGGTATTCGAACAGTGACAGGCAGACGACTAGGCACCATCGATTACGTAACAGCAGCCATCTTCGTGCCCTATAGCATATCTCATTCTACATTCGGGCGAGTGGGTAAGATAACAAGTGAAATTAGGGCCGCGTACAATTTAGTCCAGCTTCGGCGAAAAAGGAAGAAAGTTTGGCATAAGCTTCTTGAACAACATGTGCTTTCGCTATATGGTCAACTATCAGTGCATGCGTCAATGCTCTCCGTTTGCCGTCATACAGCAAGTTTTGTTTTTAGAGGTGAGAGTACAGATATCGTCTATTTTCACTGCTGCATCTCTAAAGCAGGTTCTTGCTTCATCGGGAACTATCGCATTACGGAATCAGGTTCTTTTGCGTGTTGAATGGCATAGCGCCAGACCATATTGTGCATATATGCACTCTCACGTGTAGTTCGAGTATATAAGCTGGAATATAGGCCAGAACAGATAAGATCCCTTATTATGCGTATAGTAGTGACGCAAATGTCAACGCATGCAGCGTACCTCCAGTATAGACATATTGTTTCTTAAATTAGAACCGTGTGATACGAATTCGTTTCCACATGCATCCTCGCAGATAAGCATCGTCATAGTTACCTAGTACGTGCCTTTGAATTCATTAGAGCCACCTGCGAGCATTTCAGTAAAATGACTGTAATCTGTAACAAATAATTAAAATCCAGGGATCAGTCGAAGAATAGTCGAAGGTGTTGGCGCTGCAGAACCACATTTCACGCGGCAGCCTACGGGAGATCGTTAGACATTGCATTTTCTTTCGTTATCTTAGAAGTATTCATGATTCATTTAAAAAATTCTCTTTTCATAGGCTGTTTGTGCTCTAACTCACGCCATGCGTTGGTCTCGATTACAGAAGCGCTTGTTAGTCTTTTTTTTTAAATTTTACCTCTTGCTATTAGATTCAACAGTGGTCCAGTGGTCATGGTGTCTGGCTGCCAACCCGAAGATCACCGGGTGGAATCTTGATCATGGCGGCTGCATCTATACTAATAAATTGCTGGCGTATAACGTCCTATAACTACCCTATGTTCATGAGAGATGCCCTAGTAGAGGGTTGCGGAAATTTCGACCACTCGAGGTTTTGTAACGTGCACGTATATCTGAGCACACGGGCTTCAATCATGCATAGCCATGTCGTTTTCTCTCATCTTCCGCCTTGACTATAATAATTCAGCAATAATAATAATAATAATAATAATAATAATAATAATAATAATAATAATAATAATAATAATAATAATAATAATAATAATAATAATAATAATAATAATAATAACATCGTCATCGGGGGTTTTACTTTCCAAATCCACTATATGGTTATCAGAAACGCCATGGTGTAGGACTCCGAAAATTTCAACCACCTGGTGTTCCTTCACGCGCACTGACGCAGCATAGCACACGGGCCTCTATAGTAGTAGTAGTAGTAGTAGTAGTAGTAGTAGTAGTAGTAGTAGTAGTGTTCGACACCAGTCGTCACAACATCATGCCATGTTGCGTCGCTCTCGTTTCGTGTCGCGTCTCTTTTTCTTGCTGTCTTTTTTTTTTTGCTGTCACAACACGCCGGCAACGCAAGGGAACAACATGACGCGTAGCAGCAACATCGTGAGGCGCAAACAACATTTTTTTTTTCGATCCACTCTTCCATTCTCTTCCTTTTAGACGAGCACGTGATGCAGACAGAACGGGGAAAGCTCAGCAATGAACAGCGCCAAGGTGTGTAGAAAACGCGTCACGTAAATAATTCTGAAAAAGAGGAAATAGGCGTGAACATACAACGTGGCCGTCGTGATTGTTGGCCGCTATAGTAATAGCTTTGTTGTTACTGTCTTTTTTTTTATCTCCATCTTGCGCAACGCAAAAAACAATGAATTAAGTGACCAGATTGAGGAAATTTAGACCACTTGTCTAAATTTGTGCTCCATATGACCCTCCGCCTGCGCCTTGTTTCCGTGTTCTATCTAGTTCAAGAAGAGAAAATAATTTAATGAGCATATATATAACGCTGCTTTAGCAATAAGGTATAAATCAATGTTACGGAAAAAGAAGGTACTATACACGACAGACCTAACCTGTTGCTACGGAACTACCTTTTATTTCCGGCGGGCATTCGTGTCTGCGCATTCTGATAACATACGGCAGTTTCTCGGAAGGCTATAAATTTTCGCATCGTTCATAACGCGTCTTGACAAAACATAGCGAAGTCGTTGAAGCAAGCCTCCTGAAGGAAGCTTTTCTTTTCGTGCAGTTTGCTTGCACTATAGTGGGTGAAATCCAGTAGTTTGGTTACTAATTACCTATTTTTAATGAACTCTTATGAGTTTGCAACAGCGCACTATTCCTAATAATAAGTGTTGAAGTTTTACGTACCATAACAATTATATGACTATAAGAGACGACGTAGTGGAGGTGTCTGTAAATATCGACCATCTGGAGTTTTTTTTTTTTCTTTAACGTGCGGCTAAATCTAAGGACATGGGTCTCTATCCTTGCGCTTCAATCAAAATGCGACCGCCGTGGCTGACATTCGATGGCACGACGTACGGATCAGCAGTAAAGCATCACAATCACTGGACAACCGTGGCGGGCAGAGTTGCCGTTGAGTTGATTCGAAAAGGAGCCAGAATTCAAACTAGAAAACAACCAAAGTAGCCAAGTGGTTTAGTATCGTCCCCTTATTTGTAGCAAAATAGTAGGAAAGTAGTGTCAAGAAAGGAGTTTTTATTATTTACCAACGAATGAATTTGAATCAGCAATAAAATAGAAAGAGCACAGTTTTCTTTTTCTTCTCTTGCGCAGTCTTTGAATCATAAGCAAGCTGCGAATAAATGAACAAATCATGTGTCATGCACGTGCATATATCCTATGTAAGATAGATGACGAAGTGATTCCCAGAGGCACAGTAAGGGTGGAACGTTCAAGCCAACCAATCAGTGGAAACATCGTTTGTACAAGCAGGTCGTTCTCGAAGTTGGTGACTGACAATGTACAGATTTCTAGTTACCATAATGCCCGTGCAGCTTGAGGTGATGACATCTGGAGATGACCAGTCCCGTTTCATTCGGTTGCTGATCTCTATTTTTGTCGAATTCCCCCGAGAACACGCTTTCTGCATCAACATTGGAAACCGGCTTGTAACGTCAGCATCGATGGTGAGCAGCGTGAACAGTGCTCTAGCAACGCATTTGCCAACGTGTGCGCAACTTCGCCAATTTGACCTGAGCCAAAAAGCGCACTCATATTTCACCTTGAATTGCAAATTATAATGAACAGCCCAACTTTTATTCAATATCACAAGGCCACCTAACTTTTGGCCAGTCTTCCGCCGTGAATACTAGTCTTACACTTTGACACTTTGACTGAACGGAGAAGAAAAAATCACTCCGTCTTGGAAGGCACACCACGCATTTCGTTGAGATGTTTCCATAAGCAACGGACTGCTGAAAGGGTAGGGCATACACATGCATGCGTTGACAGGACAAAAATGCTTGGAAACAAGACGAAGTAGTTAGGCTTACCCGGCATGTTATCTTCAAATAATAAGAAAAGTGACCTCTAAATGCGTGAATAGAAGCTCAACGTAGCCAAAGAGTACACATGGCGACAACTTTCAGTTTTCGTCGTGATACTGGCATAAAATAAAAAGACAACCAATTTAGGGCATGGTATCTAACAAAGGCTACCCTGGTGGAAAGTAACAGTGCACTATTCAACAATGTGAATGCTTTCACGTGCCTTTAGTTCTTGAAAACGGGCCAGGAATGCATCTCTTTCTTTACACTCTGATCTGATACAGAAACATGTTATCGCATAAAAAAATTAGCAAATTCGGTAAATCTCCTCGAAGTAAAGGCAGATAAACGTATGCAAATGAGTGAGATCTCGTCACAGAATGTCACGTCCCACAGAGTTATATCATGGGGCAACAATAACGCACCGTTACCGACATAACGTTAGCCTTGCTGCCACGTTAATTTCTTCGAGGCTCTTATCGTTCGGTCGATGGGACCAATCATAGAGTGGGCGCCGTTTTCTTCAGCACAGCAATTTTCCAGCAAGAGTGCGTCTGTAGCTCGGCTGCCTCACACACCGACAACGCAAGAGCGATGGGAGACATGTTGCATCACTTGCGTAATGCAGCATGTGGTGACATTGACCAACTACATTCAATCAAGGCTACTGAACTTGCTGGAATATAAGGTTTATGGAAGGCGAAGGGTGTCGCATGGAGGGGAGGGTGGGTATGAAACGTGCCGTTGACAGTGTTTCTCCTTGAGCCTTGAGCTCTGGAACATTCATTCATAACTGAGTGCTTCATTTCTCTCAGTTTTTTTTTGTTTTTCGTTGGGTAGCTGTGCTGTATCTCTGTTTAGCAAAGTAGCTCTTTCGCAACGACTTCATTTGCAATGCACTTTACACAAGTACCTTACACGGGTGTAGAACGTTATATGCTGCACAGATCATTTAAATAGGTTGTGTGAATACATTGGTGTATAAGTTATACAAGTGCTAATGGTAGAGCCAATAAGTAGTTGGTCTGAAACTGCTAATAAAGTATTCACATCAACAGCATCGGCGACACCCTTAGCATCCGAAAAAAGAGCATCCAAGCAACGGCGGTCACGGCGCAGAAACGGCAACGTCATGTATCATTTTATTCATTCAGGGGAAGCTGAAAGTTGCTATTGTATTGTAACGCTATTTATGATTAGCGAGCAAGTCAGTTCACGTAAGATACGCAGACGTGGAGGTGGTCGCCCTATATTTTCCTGCTGAACCCACCATGTCTCCTTCGCGCTATGGAAGACGACCAGGACGTTTCACCACCATGCACCTAAGCCGCGCGTATCGTTGGCTGCACTCGTCCACTTTCGCTCGCACCTATAGAAACGCGTGGGAGAGGGGTGTTAATCGCCTTTGGAATTTTCTGAACAGTTGTTTACACACGTGAGTGAGAGTTAACGTGCAAGTCACACGGGTACGACCATGCGGGACTGCGTAAAATGGACCTGAATGGAGCGTCTGCTGCACGTTACCTCCTGCATTGTTCTGTCTCCTCTGTCCCCGTCCGCACGTTTTCGCTATTCCAGCGATGACAAATTCAAACTGCCACACGCCGCTTTCATTGTACACTTCCACCAATGGCACATTACAACTGATCACAACGAACCACCTTTATTCGTTGATCGTTAAAGATTCTAATTACGCATTCGAAATAAGAGTGAACAGCAATAACTTCCCGGTTTATCAATGAAGGACATGTATTAAGACAAACCAAAACTCTTGACATTTCATCTGTACCTAGCATGGATACAAGACAGAGTTCAAAGTTTAGTTAACTTCCGAACACTCGCCGTCGTTCTTTGTTTCCCATAGAATGTCGTTCATCTGTCTGTCGATTCGTGCGAAGCAATTAAAACGACTTTTCGCTTCGATGTGCCCCCGGGGCTAGTAGACGGTCGACGTGTCATCCAAACGAAAGTCCGTGCTCGCGCATCATCAAGGGCATGGTGGTCAAGGTCTGCTGAAAGGAGAGAGAGAGAGAGAGGGCAGGCACAGCACAAGTGGGGCGAAGGCAAGAGGCGTGGCTCCGACGGCCACTCGTGCTGCGTATAAGTCCGCGGAAAGGAACCCTTCCGGAAAGTTGTATCAAGATCACGACGACTGACACGTGATGCCGCGAGTCGAGCGCGAAAAAAAAAAAGAAAAATAAGAGATAAATACAAAGGTTCCTTGGAGGCGTTTCTGACCGACCTGCTTTCCTTGCTGTTTTTTTTTTGTTTCTTTACTTTAAATCCATCGACGAGCTATTTCAACACGCCAGCCACGTTTGACACGTGTGTTGTAAATGCTTTATCTCGCTGTCGACGAACTGATGACGCTTTTCGCACGGTATTCTCCACTAATGAATAGGCATGCCCCCCCCCCCCTTTTTTTTTTGCGCCAACGTGGGACGGGAAGCCGGAAAATTCCGCCACCACGACAGTGTGCGAATAAACGAAAAAAACTTGTGGGCCACAGTGGCCCAGGGACAAACATGAGCCCACTTCCAAATTTTCATACGTTTGCACAGTGCACCAATGGGAACACGGCGTTAAACCATTTGTACACTCAGCTTTTGCCGTAGCTCACGCAAACACAACTCAATTTTCTTTAGAAGAGAAGCTAGAGTCCACTAACTACGATAACAATGGCCACCGAGTTATAATTAGAAACATCGGACTTACTTTAGACACCTGGTTTTCCTTCACGTGAAGCTAAGTCATAAGGCACAAAAGTTTTTGCACTAAGACTCCATCGTAATGCGGCCACGCAGCCGAAAATCAAGCCTATGCTCTCGTTCATAGCAGCGCAGTGCCATGGCCAAACTACGGCTGCATGTCCCAGAGGTTGCATTGTATGTTTAAGCTAAGCGATCATTCATTCATTCAGTTTTACCATCTCTATCCTTAACGAACAGTGCTCTAGCCTGCGCATAACACTTCTCACCCCCCCCCCCCTCGAAGCAATACGAGTTTTGCCCCGCCGCGGTGGTCTAGTGGCTAAGGTACTCAGCTGCTGACCCGCAGGGCGCGGGTTCGAATCCCGGCTGCGGCAGCTGCATTTCCGATGGAGGCGGAAATGTTGTAGGCCCGTGTGCTCAGATTTAGGTGCACGTTAAAGAACCCCAGGTGGTCTAAATTTCCGGAGCCCTCCACTACGGCGTCTCTCATAATGATATAGTGGTTTTGGGACGTTAAACCCCACATATCAATCAAATCAATCATTCGAAGCAATACGAGCGTGCGTGCACCCGTGAAAATCGGGTGTGGCAGACAAAAGACATTGGTGTTGGTCGTGTAGCTTACGAAGTGTCATTTGAATTTTGAGGTATTTTTTTTTCTTTAAATGTGTGGGTGTATTGTGGGGTTGATATGGGGGTGAAGCATTTTTTCCTGATGTTGAGCACTGTGGTGGGCCCCGCTTGACATGGCCGTGTAGCACGTGTGCGATAAGCGTCCGTTTTCCCTGACCGACTCACCGACCCGCACACAGTGTGCCTCGCGCGTGCGCGTGTATTCAACTGATTCGCCGCAAATCACAACACGCGCGTCATTGTAGGCCAAGGCAGCCTGTTCGCATGCCTGCACATGTCCACCTTGTTTAATGTATAGTTGAGGACGGAGGCACTCTCCATTCAAGTGGCCATCGCTCCAGCCTGACGCTGTTGGCCATTTTTGTAGCTATTTGTCAACAACTCGCTCGTTTAATGAGTACACATAATCGAAGACGACAGAACGCTTGAACGACAGTCGCACGACTGGCATAGCGAGTCGAGCGGTAATACATGAAAAGTGTGGGCTGGGTGGAAGTTTCTCGGATGTATTCGGGTCAGGCTAGAGGACAGTCGTGTATACCCGAATGGTTTCTCTGTGTGCTGTGTCTTGGAAGGATCAAACTGTCAGCGATTCATTCGTCAACGGCCAAGTTAGCTACCCCATACATAAGGTTAAAGGCGAAGAGAGAGGGGTACGTTAACCGGAGAATATCTGCAGCTGGCTATTGCGTACTGGAGAAGTGAAAGAAAGGCGAAAGAAAAGAGTACAAAAGAACATACCGAACATAGGCTATAGGCGTGTGGTGAGGGTACATCAAGGAACCATGTCGTCGCACAGCAATGCGCGAGGAAGATAAAAACAAAGCGAGTGCGCAGTGTCGCAAAGCCAGTTTGTTGTAAACTTCGACGAAGTTTAATAAAGCAGCACCGACATTACAGCCGTTGGCGCTGATGTGTGCATAGGCTGGTGTGAATATAGGTTTATGTATGCGTGTTATTCTAGTTGTTTAACGTGTTAAACTAACGAAGGACACTGATACTAGTTGGTTGAAGATAGGACGTCCGTAAAACAGGCGTGTAATAGCTTCGCCACAGTCATAAAAAATGGGTCATGACAACCATTCTATTGATGGATGCAAGCAAATGCCATGTAAGGGATAAATTTCAGCTAGATGCGGGGAATCGTTTCGAAATAGCTTACTTTAACAGCACCTGGCAAACGAGCACGAGCGGCAAAAACAATAAAACAGACGAATAAAGTATACACCTCCAAAAATATCACTCGTGAGTTGTTGGTGTACTATTCTCCCGATATAGTTTACGAGTCGTCGCAGCTTGCGCAAGATGTAATTGGAATGAAGTCAACGAGAGTATTTGTTAATGGCCAATTGCAGTCTCTGAATAAGCCTGCACATGCGTCGAACATGCAATGGGAGGAACAACCTGACTTGTAAAGTGTGTCATTGGTTGCAACTGCAATATAGCGCAAGTCAAAGCAATAGATATTGTACTGCAACCGAGTACAAAGCACTGGAACGTAACCAATTCCTGCAAGCAGCCCGAGGTACGAGCTCTCGAACGACGGTTGCAACGTCGTGAGAACATCTAAGTTCACATTTGCTTTTGCTGCTGAATTTGGGCGCACTGACAGCACACGGATGCAACAGAACGCAATGGCAGGTTACGCAAGGTGAAATACTGCCACTCGAAATTAGAAACCCGTCCTCCAGTCCTCGCTGACATGCATGTAGGTCTTTTCTCGCGTCGAGAGGTTCCGATGGTAGTTTGTTCTTTTGCTCGCTTTCCTCGCCACCATAGCTGGAGCGCGTGCTCTTCGTTCCTTGCGAAACTATCTACAAGAAGCCGAAGAAGAAATGATGAGCAGGAGAAGGAAGCTTCACGGACGAGCGCACGCAGGCGCGCTTAACAGCACGCAAATCGAATCGCGTGTGCTCAAAGAACCACCGCAATTTGTTGGACACGAGCCATCACTGTCAAACATCTCCTTCCTTTTATTTTTCCACAGTCATGAATGCCAAGTGAACCAGACAATTACTGTATACTGCCTTATAGTACGCCTGAACTACGCAATCGCAACGCTCGTCTCAAACAGGAGTTCATACACAGCGTGGACAGCACGAATGGCTGCAAGACATGTCGCAAGAACCTGTCCGCTGTCGTATATCGGCAGTCGTATAGACATGTACGTAGTCACGCGCGCATGAAAGGGACAAATAAGTATAGTAAATCGAGTATTTTATTCGCTGTGATTCATGTGAGTGGCTGGACAAATCAAAGGAGAGAAACGACTCCTGGTTACTGCACGTGCGTAGAGCACAGCTAATAGGGAACCAATTGTCCAACCACCCGAATATGTGAGACCGGGCTGACGTTGGAGCGTTGGCACTGCCGTTTGCAACGGCAAATGTGCAGACAGGTGGAACGTCGAGGAAATGTTCTTTCGTATAGAAGTGCCTGGGAGCTTCTTCAATATTTGCGCGTCCGAGACGAGGAAAAGAATGTCACCGCGAAGCTATAAATCATGGGCCGACTTGCTCGGAAAGAAAAAGGCACGCTTGTTTGGCGCATTCACCCACCTAGAATGCATCTACCGCTGTCTCAGCCATTAACAGACGTTAACAACACGCGGATTACAACGGTTACGTTAAAGAAAAGCAATACAAGGCAGAAACACGTCGATGGGCGGAGCACGCTTGAACTGCGTTTGGTCCAATACAGTATACCATAGCGGAAAGACGTAAATGGCGCTAGACAAGAGTGGACAGAAATAACAGGAAAAAAGATGAAGAAACACTACAGCGTGGTGACGGAAGTCTGGGTGTGCTGTGCTAAAGGACGGCGCATGCTTTGCAGACTATGGCGAGTTGGTTAGGCTGACTCATCGCTAACACTCACACCGTGTTTCAGTGACACCCATAGCAAAATGCCGTCAGTGGCTTCCTCCTGCGTCCTTTACGTTTGACATGAACGTGAATGTTCACGTCAGCAGTAGCCTATTACAACAGGTTTATTCCTAATGATGTAACACACAGGAAGACAGCTGATGTTGTTATGTAAATCATCAACGGTGGAGTCAAAGCAATACATAGGCAAAGTACGAGGCAAGCTACATGAAAGCGACATTTTGATCTGTTCTTAAAATTTTGTCTTCCCTCTAAGAACGTTAAATCCAAATAAAATCTCTATTTCTATGTCTGAGCATATGTCTATGTCTATGTCTAAAAACTAGGCATTTACATGTCTTTCAGTACTTAAATCACAAGCAATTTGATCACGGACAGTCGTGATTGGCCGAGTCGAGACTGTTGTCGGATCGCATACTGCAACTGTTTTCAGTGACAGTAATGTGAATTAAAACTAAGCTTTGTTTTACAAGCACCTCGCACTTGACATATCGTACAGAAAATACGCATTTCAGCTACAGCATCACCTCGTTATTTGTAAGCGTTGCATCTCCTAATAAGCTGTCATTCTTATAGTAACAGTAACAGTATATAACAGTATGGTATCGAAACAGAAAAAAAAAAAACATGAAGTCGACAACAAAAATCACCCATAAGCTTGAAGATATCAGGAAGAAGTATGACGCCAATTGTGAAGATGAACCCGGTTGTTTTCTACTGAACTTCTGAACAAAGAACGCCAGAAGGTAAGGTTTAGTCGAGAAAAAGACACCACTTCTGCAGTCCTATATGAAAGCATGGCTCATATCACCACCGACAAAAGAAAGACCTCGGGTGTTAGGCTCCCCGTTTATTTTACAATATTTCTGTGTACTGTACGACAATGTAGTTTAAGATTGCTTTTTGGAGAACTGTGATTTAAAGTAAACTATAAATATGCTCAACGCATGACAGAAGGATGCAATGGAGCATCACTGAGGCACAAGTTCACGAAGACACCACTGCCTGCCTATGCTGGTATGCCCCTTTTATAGGGTGATTGCATTATTAAGATGAAGAACGAAAGAAAAAGGACAAAATAAAAAAAAACCTTAAAAAATCTTACTGTAGCATCGGTTAGTCATTATGCGTTCTTCGTTGCGTATAAAGGTGGAAGGTGGCCGTTATACGCTATAGAATCCCACAGAACCAATCCAAACGATAAGTGTGACAATTTAGTTCGGGGAAAGAGGCGACACATGCCTCGTGTTTTTGGAGGAAGGAAAACTATTCGTTTGGAAAGAGAATGTGGCACAGCCAGACTTCTGAGGGAAACACTCCGTGAAACCATTTCATCCATTTTCTCGTCTTTTATTTTTGAGAAAGTTAGGCCAACAAGTGGCACAAAGCTCCGCGGATTCGGTCCAGTGTATATAATTGATTTCCAGCCCCTCTTAACGGATATGCGCTAGTGTGGGTATATTTTGCCAGCCTCGATATGCCAATTTCTATTATCAATATTCTTGTGCATCTTCAGCCATTTGTATACAATTATCGTCTTCATTTCCAAGTGACAATATCTGGTGCTCCCCTTGCCTTTAAGAAATAGCGGTTTATTAATCTGCATCGATAAATGAAAAGAGAGAGAGAGAGATAAAGATTCAAAGAAAGGCAGAAGGGTTAACCAGATGCACATCCGGTTTCCTACCCTGCACTGGGAAGGGATAAAGGGGAGAAAAGAGGTTGCAGAGAGATGAGAAGGTACACACAATCACGAAAACACTCGGGGAGCACACACAGTCTACAAGCGGTCGCTCAGGTTTGTTGACTTTAGGTAAAGTAGCAGTGCTTTGGTTGCTTTCCGCGCAACTGAGGCAGATGCCCAAGGTCCTAGTATCTTCTGCACACAAAATGGTCCGGGGTCAAGTTGATTCAAAACCTACCGGAGCTGGCATCGCTGTGTGTCGTAGCAGGCGCAGCTGCACAGGACGTGTTCGATGGTCTCTTCAACTCCGCATTAGTCGCATGTAAGAGTGTCTGCCATACCAATGCGAAAGGAGTACACCTTTGTAAATGCAACACCCAACCAAAGGCGGCATAACAGTGTCGCATCGGAGCGGGAAAGTTGTGATGGTAGCTTTAGCTTGAGCGAAGGATCCAGTTCATAAAATTGACACCTTTGGAAGCTGGTAGACGACCAGAACGTGCGTGTGAGATCTCGAGCCAGCAGGTAAAATTGTCTTGCTGCATCATTCCTTGATAGAGGCCCTATTTCTGGATAAATGAAAAAAACATTTGAATAGCATATAGCAGTAGCAATGAACACCGATAGCTAACTACGACAAGGCCATCCATGCATGGGCTGTAGGCAGATTCCTGTTTGTTATCAATCTATTGCGTAAAGCTTCTTTTTATTATTATTACTTTCCTCCGTGTTTATGTGCACCAACGGGGTGTCGTCGACATTGACCCGATTAGAAAAAACGCGGAATATACGCGCCTCCGTTGAGCTGTGTTCGTTCGCGACAGAATCACAAACGCATCAGCGTTCGCTAGGAACGCAGCGACAAGGTGAGCTAAACTAAAACGTTTAGCCCCGCCGCGGCGGTCTAGTGGCTAAGATACTCGACTGCTGACCCGCAGGTCGCGGGTTCAAATCCTGGCTGCGGCGGCTGCATTTCCGATGGAGGCGGAAATGTTGTAGGCCCGTGTACTCAGATTTCGGTGCACGTTAAAGAACCCCAGGTGGTCGAAATTTCCGGAGCCCTCCACTACGGCGTCTCTCATAATTATCAGTGGTTTTGGGACGTTAAACCCCACATATCAATCAAAACTAAAACGTTTACTGCACGTCAAGGCAAGATTGCGAGGAATGCCGACGTATAGTGCTGGGAACGTCTCGTAAGCAGGGGCAGCTTTAGGTTAAACAAAATTTCGACTGGCATCAATTATCTTACTTCTCCGACACCCACGACCCGGCCATGACACGGCAACGTTTCCGAATTTCAACTTTAGAAACTCCAAGAGACTTCAGAGCAAGAAAAAAAGCATGTCCCTCGTCATTTGTAATATGTGTTTTTTTTTTTCAGGTGGCAATGTGAACTGTAGGTCGTTGTGTGACGTGTATCGATGCGCGTCAGGTCGAGGTGTTGAAGAAAAAAGCGCTACGTGAAAAAAAAATTGAAATCAGTGAACCCACTTTTGTTACCAGGAATTTTGGTGCGAGCCGCTTTCTCCATTTGAGGCACCGTCATGGCCAAGGGGATTCCCGCATTTTGTTTTTTTCTTTAGGGGGGGGGGGGGGGGAGTCTCATTTTTTACTTTGTGGCGCACGCAATGGGAAGCCCGTGTTTCAAAAATACCGCAATCATGAAGAAACGGTATTAGCGGGAAGCATTTGGTCGCCGTCACCGTGGCGCCCCGACGCGGTGGTCTAGTGGCTAAGGTACTCGTCTGCTGACCCGCAGGTCGTGGGATCGAATCCCGGCTGCGGTGGCTGCATTTTCGATGGAGGCGAAAACGCTGTAGGCCCGCGTGCTCCCATTTGTGTGCACGTTAAAGAACCCCAAATGGTCGAAATTTCTGGAGCCCTCCACTACGGCATCTCTCATAATCATGGTGGTTTTGGGGACGTTAAACTCCACATATCAATCATCAATCAGCCATCACCGTGACACGCTACTGACATGCCACTATTCGTGCACCCCGTAGACAGCAGGCAAAACACTGATGCATCACGCGACGTGCTGAGATCTGCGATAATTAATATTCACGCAGCATCGTCTCAACCTTTGAAAAAGTAAATAAAAAAGCCAGACTCTAAAGACGCCGTCGTCGCACGCGCGGGTGACCGAGAGTAAGCAGCTTGATTTGAAGTATAATTTAAAGTTCGTGGAATCCGCGGAAATTCATCATAATTGACCAGGAATACCACACCTGCCAGACCAGGTGCTATCGCGCCAAGCAGCGGTGACTTCACGTCTCTTCAAACAACAAGCCAACCATCTCGCAAGTTCGAAGGTCTGTCCGTTCCGCAGGCCCGTTCCATCTATGTGAGAACCATGCGGGTCGAGTTGTGTGTGTGCACCACCGTATAAAGACAGCCACAAGAGGCTCCGGGGCAAGGGCCTTCGAACAACTTTCTTCCACACTCGGGGGACATCGCGGCCAAATGCAACCGAGATATGCCCCCACACCACCACCCACTCCGCCTCTTCTTGAAAGGCACGCGGCTTGGAGGGACTTCAAGCGTACGTGACCGACGACACGACCGGGCGCATGTTCAGCCACGCTATCCGTCCGCCGATGACCGCGGGAAGTGGCGGCCTCCACGCGAGGGATGGGAAAGGTGGCTGCTCGGTGGCCAACATAATAACTGGGCGTTATGAAACGCCGTGGAGGACGCCCGCTGAATACCGATGGCTTTCGGCGCGCTTACACACGCGCTATACATCGCCCGACGAGCGCTTGCATCATCGTTACATCTTGCGCGGTGCGCTATACCCGGATTGATGAAACATGACCAGTGAAAGTCGAGGGTCATCCGGCTGGGAGGCTTAAATGATCGACTGATTAACGAGCCACGCGTTCTCGGAGTTGGGCCTCGTCAGTAGTTATGTGTGTCGTTCGTGCCAAGCACTCGCGCTTTAGGTGGGCGGGTGAATTGAAGAGGCCGATTCCCGACTCCCTAAAAAAGCTTGGTGGTAACTAGCGGGCGCGTAATTCAGTGCAAATAAGCGTCTTTATACGACGTTGCACAACAAGGCGGATCGTCCACGTGTCGGTGAGGCCTTTAATTTGATTTACCGCTGCGGAAATACAGCGATAATTGTCCTTAATAGCGTTCGAAAACGTTTCCTAAGCGAAACCACTTACGACCAAATGGTGCCTTGTCTTAGCAATAAATTGGCAGCACCAGTTGGAGTTTCTAAACTGCTTATGCATTGCCCAATGCACAAGACGTACTAGGCTCAACAAAGTTTATTTAAATGAATGTTTCAGCAATGTTTTTTACGCCTTCCACTCGACCTACCAGGAGGGATCTTCGGCGAGTCTCGGAAACGTTTATGTGTTCAGACCCATGCATAGCGGACTGAGAGCATCGAGACGTGGGTAGTACGGTATTGACCATCGAGAATATGACTCTCGCAAGAACACCAGAACTAAGTCCTTTTTCTTTTCAGTAGTTCTATTGCTACAGTGAAGGCTTTGTTTGTCACGTTCTTTTTTTAACGACCTGGCATTACTGCGACGAAGTTGCTTGATACGCAGGTTTAAAACATCAAGGAGCCGATCAGGTTGCATGATCGACACCTTCAAGAGCTAAGGGGCTATCCACGTGCCAACGTCTCCCTATATCATATATTAAAAAAAAACCGGCTGTATATCCACGTACTGAATGATGATGATGAAGCAAAGCTGGATTCTAAGGTTCATAATGTGTACGCTAAAGTCGCCGACTAGTATAAAGGATGGACGGACGGACGGACGAACGAACGGACGGACGGACGGACGAATGGATGGATGGATGGATGGATGGATGGATGGATGGATGGATGGATGGATGGATGGATGGATGGATGGGTGGGTGGGTGGGTGGACGGATGGATGGATGGATGGATGGATGGATGGATGGATGGATGGATGGATGGACGGACGGATGGATGGATGGATGGATGGATGGATGGATGGATGGATGGATGGATGGATGGATGGATGGATGGATGGATGGATGGATGGATGGATGGACGGAGATGGATGGATGGATGGATGGATGGATGGATGGATGGATGGATGGATGGATGGATGGATGGATGGATTGCGACGAATGCAGACGGACGGACAGATGGACGGATGGTCTATCTTTAAACCATATGTTGACGGTGTTGCGCACAAATATTTTGCACCTGCAATTCAAGTTTACGAGGTGCACGGACAAACTGAAGCTGAATGGGCATCATAAAATCTCGATGAGCTTTCCTGCTAAAATATCGTTGGCAAAATGACCATATATGTTCCTCCAACGAGGGAATCGAGCGTGCTTTCGATGTTACTGTATAGCCAAGCGTATGCTGAGTTCTACATTAAGGGTGACACAGCTGCGTAGCCTCTCCTCCCCAAGGACAACGCACTTCATGGTGGATGAAAAAAAAATTAAAAATTAAGGGATGACGCATTTCGAACAATTGCCTGCCTCTGACCCCTTACTATCCTGAGGTAAAGATGGGAAGCAAGGAGTTTTTGTAATACAACATCAGGAGCGTTCAGCCTCAATTATTGTGAAAAATGGCGCGGCCGTAGCTGAGTGAGTGTATGGGGCCTACTTTGCACCCCTCCTTCTAGGTGATGGGGGGAGGGGTGCACTCTCAACGCGAACGCACACGACTGTAGATGCCTCCTCAAGAGAACTCAGTGCTGCGGCATACGAATTTTTTTAAAGGCAATGTTTAGCCACGAGGAAAAGACACGTAAACTATAGCAACTTCTATTTACCGTGTCAGTGCAGCAGTAATAGACGCCGAGAAAACAGTAGCGCAGATGTAGTCGAATAAGTTATAACAACTTTTCACTGACTTTCTTGAGGTGGGTAAACATAATAAATGGTATTTTTTGAAGGAAATAGTAAATGCAAATGGATACTTTCAATGTAGTGGGTACAAGTTTATTAAGGTCAGACACTGCGTCTTGGCAAGATGTTCGCAATGATTCGACAGTGTGTGTGACCGATGCTGTTTACTGCAGTAGAGCTAATTTATTCGGCCTCATGAACTAAAAAAAAACTAGCTGTCCAGGAACACTTTTTTTGGAGACTAAACTTTAACTGGGTAGCTTCCAGAAGTTCCACTTTGTGTTGACAGCATTTATATAGTTGACATAAAAAATGCGACTGGAATAAAGGAAAACAGTTGCTAGCAAGAATGGTTATGTTATAACAAAAGCTAATGAACTATTACTACCGCTAAAGCAAATATATTCGTCTCTATTCCGCGGGATGTTTCAACAAGCTTGGATAATAATATCGCCGTCATTCTGCGAACTTGTGCGTTCACAGCAATGAAGTGAATGTAAGAGAATGAAATCGAATGGAATGGGAAAACTTTATTCTGGTCTATAGATGTCAATAAAAACCCACTGTGGGGGTCTAGCGGTTATCGTGCTTGACTATCGACAGATTGGTCGCGGGATCAAATCCCGGCCGTTTTACCGCATTTTGGTGTAGGCAAAAAGGCTAAATGCCCGCATGCCTCAATTTAGGTTCATTGTAAAGGTCCGCAAATCATGGAGATTTCCAGCGTTTCGATAATATTGTCGTTTTGGGACGTAGAACTTGAGCAATCACAACTGTTACATTCAAGAAAAGACATTAGCATCAGGGACAAGTTACCACTGGAAAATTGCAAAAAGTATTATAAAACTGCTGTAAATACTTTTTCTGCCATGAATGATAGGCACTTCCGTATTTATCGCAAGAAAAATGGTCGTTTTATTCAGTGGTCAGTGAACCCACGTAATCCTTTGAATAAGCTCCTTGCACTCGCCTCATGCAGTCTGTGACGCCAGCCACCAACCAGTCAGCTCGAGCTTCAGATCTTTGACCCTATTCATTTTTACTCGAGAAGACGAAGTCTTCCACTAGATGTCAGTACACCTTCGAACTTCTGAATGCCCTGAACTCAACTACGACATACATATATACGCACTGGTTCTAAAAGAAAACTCGGCGCTTAGACATGACGACTCTTTATTATTTAGTTAGCGCTTTACGCTATTTACATAAACCTGCAATTTCATCCCTGCATCTCACCCTTCTCGGCAATCCAAATGACGTCAATGCAGAATTTGCGCTAAATGGTTGACACAGCCGCTGTTGTCGTGCATGAAGCCATCCTATCCCGCATGCAGTCACGAGATCAGAAAACGTGTAGCAGTGGGTCTGGTATAACGTGGACCAACCTGTTTGATTACAGCTTTTCCACGTTTATATATTACTCACGGTTAGCTAAGTCACCTTAAACGACATCGTGATAAGTTAATCGCCCGACCGTGCCAACGGCGGCCGTGCAGAAGCACCGGATTACTGTGCGCTGACCCGCTGGTTCTCTGAACTACACGGACTTTACATATCTAAGTCTATCCGTTTCCTGTCTTACACCCCTTCCTCTCTATCTATCATTATCAGCCTCAATGCAGTGCTTCCAAAGCTAAAGTTGTCAGATTATCAAAATATACAGCCTGTAAAACAGAATGATTCTAGAACGATTGGCTTCTTTGTGCTGGCGATGATGGATGCCCACAGTGTATGTATATTGAAAATTAGGTATAACTCCCTAACTTACAACGAGGTCTTCATAGCGCGCTTGAAAAAATAATTGAAGCGCAACAGATCTCGCAGTACGAGTGCTTGAGCAATATATGAAAGCAGGTCGCAAAATTGTCGACAGTCTGGGCATTTAAATACCACGCAAGAAATGGTATCAAATAGGACATACCACGCAAAATCAGCACTCATCTCGCAATACCACCACTGCCAAAAAAAAAACGCGTCCTGACCACAACAAAGGTAGAAGAATCACTAGAGTCAACGCTATGCTATACAAAGTTTTGGACGCAATGAGGAGGCGGTCTTTGTGGATGTAGCGTGGTATCGAAACTATCGGCGTTGCGCTGCTGTGGTTGTAGATCATACGCACAAATGCATAACTTGTGCTTCGGTCAACACAAACTACTTAGATACGGTGGAGGAGGTTGCTACCGCGTTGACCATAGCTCACACCGATGCCCAGTGACTCAAAAACAGTGACTCACAAACAGCAAACAGATATTTTGCAAATGTTAGGATTTCTCCAGTAGCGTTGAGGTCCTTACTAAAGGCAAAACCCGCTCTGACTGCCAAAATGCATGCTTATTCTGGTTTTCTGCCCTCACACCCGTCGACCACACGGAGGTCATTCTTAAAGAGTTGGCGCACGACGTGGCTTGAGGTCTCACGTTCCAAGCTTCGTCTCCACCCGTACGGATTCTCTTGTGGGGGAGTGGGAGTAGGGGTGTAGACTTACCAAATTCAGCGATATTACCCAATACTATAAGCTTCAACAAAAGAAATACTCTCCGCCTCACCCCAAACTTAGCCGGGCCCAGTCCGTTCATTGGCAGCAATTACAAAAAGGCACGTGCACATCCCGTAATTATAAAACACGTTTATCCAAATTTCTATATGGCCAACTCGTGCAAGTAATAGGGCTACACTAACGCATATTCTCTCGTCGGAGTGTGCACAATTATTTGGCAAACTGAGAGACGCGGCCTCCAATGAGGACCTTCCGGAGCGTTAGCGCCCCGCTGCTCAGGTCAGGATTAGATAATCAACTCTGGGCAATCCAGCAGGCCGAGGAGGCTGCTGAGAGACATGGTTTTATCAGCCGACTCCTAGGCGGGAACCCAGCCCCGTAACCCGAAGGGACTGAATGAATTTGCTGCCTCACTCACCGTTCTTTTTTTATGTTCCTAACGTGGTGGTGCGAAAGCTGTCTTGCAGAAGCTTTGCCCAAACTTCGAGACGCTCCCACGGAAATGGAAGCTTGGACAGGTGGGTGCGTCCCGAACAGTCGTGCATGTCTCATTAATATTGTGTCTAACAAGTAAAAACGAGCCCCCAATTTACACTTCTTACCACCATGTTACCACCTGTCATTTATGTTCATCATTTCTCCCACGCAATAACAATTTTGGTGTACGTAGACAGAGTGGACCACCCTGAAGCGCACCATGAGCGTGACATGTATGTTAGTCATGATGTACGTGACATTTTCATGTTCTACCTGCCCTTCACGTTCCTCATGCATTCATGTCGTACATAATAGCTTTCGTGTGTATCCTGAGCTAGCCGCCAGAGCACCATAAGTGTAGTATATGTGTGAATCAAGCCTGCCTAGAATTTCATGTTACCGGCCTGTCACAGAAATGAATCATCACACACACACACACACACACACACACACACACACACACACACACACACACACACACACATATATATATATATATATATATATATATATATATATATATATATATAAATATATATATATATATATATATATATATATATATATATATATATATATATATATATATATATATATATATATATATATATATATATATATATATATATATATATATATATATATATATATATATATATTATCATCGCAATCTACGAGGTCAGCTGTAACGTCTAGTTAACGATAGCACATATCAAAGCTAAGCCGGCTCAAACAAACGCACGAGGATTAATTCACTCATTTGTCATTTCCTTGAGAGCTTCTACCGCACCATGTCCGAATACGGGTGTGCAAATGGTGGCCCTCCATGGCCCAGGAATTGCATCGCAAATGAACGTAGCATTGAGAATGAAGCCACTCATTCACTGTAGGCTTTCCTGCGCCGACAATATCCGGCAACTTCCGCACGATCATTTTTTGAGCATGTGCACATCGACGTGTTTACATGTAAAAACAACATCAATCTTACGGAACATCTTTTTATTATTGTTATTATTTGGTTCCCCACGTGTTAGCCTTCTGAATTCTCGTTCCAGTGAGATTTTCGTTTTTTTTTTTTTCGTTCACGCCTTCGTATGACGATAACATCAGTATACACATCTGGTACGTACGTGACGAGGAAACGGTATCGTGGCCTTGTCAGTGGTACCGTAGTAACCGAGTGCTCACTTTTTTCATTGCAATTTATGGGAAGCATTCATAGATGTTAATTACATGAGCATTAGTAAGGGTCACATTCCAATGGTATTCCGCGCTATTCCAACTACCGCCAGTTGCCAAAGCATTCTCGCGAGCTTCCGTGATAGAGAAACAACTCTGCAAGCATTTTCGTGAGCCGCTTAGGCACTGTTTGTTAAAGGCCGCGAATATCTAGTTGCCGTATAAATCTGATGAAAGTCGTAAACTGTCATGTACTACATATTCGTGGTCGCAATAATCAAAGCATTTAACAACGGGCCGCAAGCAAGCTTTCAGGCCAAAACAGGGGATCGTTTAATTTATAACAGGAAAAGGTATACGCGGGCGTTTAAGAAACGGCTTCAGCGATAACGAATGTGTTTAGGTTGTATTTACCTAGTGCGAAGAGTACAGGAATATAGATGAAACGGTGTTTAGTGTAGGCTGAGATGGGAGGCGCGAATTGGCAGAGTGTGCTGTTCCGCGCTTTTTTGATACAAGGGTATACGTATGTCTGTCTGTATGTCGCACAAATCATCAGAAGCGATCACTATACCGAATCGTCCATTTATCAGTCTGCTTTCAAGGCCGTCGACGAACAAACACGCAGTGTGCAAGTTCTTCTTTCAATAGCATAGCCATTTTTTTTGTTGAGGGATCAACGAAACTTTGTATGTTTTTGCGTGCGTTCGCATGTGTGCGCATATATGTATACATTTGCCAAATTGCAAAATTGGAAAATTGGGGAAGGGGGATTTAACACCCTCTCCTGACGATTATGTTGTGTTGTCCATATATAGGCATGCAGATTCCTCATTGGGAATTGTCCCTATAAGGCTTGAATCATAGTTAACTAAAATTTCCAGTACACTATAGCTTAAGGTCATGTAAAAATAAGGGTAGCCCCCCCCCCCCCCCGAGGGTCAATATTATCTCTGCGGCCCCTATTTCAGAAGCGCCGGAGTTCGTTTTTCTACCAGAAGAGCTCTGTGCGAGGAAATAGCTCTCTTATTTTACGAATGATAATTTGACGGTGATTATGTGGTTTGTGAGCGTCAGCAAGGCATAAAAACTGGTATCGCCGTACAGCTGAATGAAAAAAATTCACGAGCACTCACACCATGGGTCACCAGCATAATCAACTACACGTCTTTGCTCAGGATATAATCTTTCGCGAGGCACCTGAGAAGGAAGACACCTTCCCGTATGAATCAGACGTTGATCTTTATCTATATAAAGGTTACACACCAGCGGAGAAACCGGTGTATCTTCCGTGGTGCCTAACCCTTCAGCAAGTATACGTTTTACAGTTGTTTGAGTTGAAGTCAGCGCTCTTCTGCCCTTGCCTCTTCTTCTGTAGGTACGCCGTAGTCTTGCGCTGTGCAAATATGTTGATACGTTTTACAATTTTAGGAATGCAGAAGAAATTAAATTTGCCTTCGTCAGCCTTAAAACCAATGAGCCTGCTCCTCTTGCACGAACGGCGTCTCTCACACGGCGTCTCTCATAATCACGTGCTGTTCTTTGGACGTTAAACCCCACATATCAATCAATTTACTGTAGCCACGTGCACATATACACCGATGGTTCAACCACAGCGTATGGTTCTGGCGGTGCGGTTGTGATACGAGCTCGAGGAATAACCCTGCTAATCAAGCTGTCACATGTCACTACGTCTATAGACGTAGTGACATACGGCGTATGCCGTGGCAGAACTTGTGGCTTTGCGCGGTGGCCTTATAGAGTACATCGCATCCCAGAGGCCTAGCAAATAGGCTGTGTTTTCTAACTTAAAACGCATCTACAGTGCATGCAGTCACTTCGACGAAGTCGCCCCGAACAGCTAACGTATAGAAGATCGTCAAGCTTCATCACCACGTCCCAGAAACCGGCCACGAGAGAGAGAGAGAGAGAGAGAGAGAGAGAGAGAGAGAGAGAGAGAGAGAGAGAGATAAATAGAGAGGAAAGGCAGGGAGGTTAACCAAGCTTGGCTCAGTTGGCTACCCTACACTTGGGGTGGGGGAAAAGGGGAATAATAGAACGAAAAGAGACAGAAAAGAAGAGGAGTAAGAAAGAGAAGCATAAATAGTCAGCTCGAAACTACACAGCACGGCCTCGCACAGTTCTTTCACAAGCGGTCGTGAAGTTTGGTGTTCCTTAAAAAGTACAAGAGGGCTTTCGTGGCTTTGCGCGTATGGGAAGCTGTTGGCCAAGGTCCCAGGATCTTCTCTTCTGTAAGCGGCCGTGAATCCAGCTGACAGAGCTTGCCTTCCATAATACGTCGTTCGGTCTGGTATGCCGGGCAATGACATAGAATGTGCTCAAGCGTTTCCTCGCAGGCGCAGATGTTGCATGCCGAAGTGCTCGCCATTCCAAGGCCACGAGGAAAATTTTGTAGTGGCTACCTGGTCATTGTGGGATCAGTGGCAATGAATGCGCCGACAAAGCTGCTCGCACATCCCACCAAGAAGCCTCTCTTGCACCCCTCGGAAACGCACAGGGCCATAACCCACCACATAATATATTGAAGTGGAGCAACTGCTTGCCCCCCCCCCCCCCCCGCCCTACTGCACGGGCCTATGGTGTTGGCAACGCGCCAACTGGACAACCACGCGTACGATAGATTGAATCATCTTTTGCACATACGCTTGCTAATCAATTTCAGTTCGTGCATCAATCACGTTGCCCAATTAAATCCGCGTAAGGTTGTGCGTAATAAACGACGACTCTACAAATATCGCGCAACTGCTTTGAACGATCGAGGTCATTCTACACACGTAAACTGGAGCCTTGCGACGTATCTCATTTTTTCTCACTGACCCCGCAGAACTTTTGTAAGTTTCCTTGTATCGCACGTAAAACGCAGGACAAAAAATTATAGGCACTCATAGAGACACAGTGGGCCTATATCTTGTGTCCTGTCTTTTTACTTGCGCTGCAAGAAAAATGACTGACGATCGGCCATCAACAAACCCCCATCGCATTCCTCGTGACCCCGTAAGGTAACTAAAACGTAGCACGAAAAAAAAAAAAACTTTGCATCCTTCTCTCTAAATACTGTTGGCGTTTGCGATGCGCTTCTTTCTCATCTGTACATTGCACGACTAAGTGGACGAATATAGAAAAAAAAGCCTAGGTGGATCACGTGGTTACATTGCTCGGCTGCTGACCCAAAGGTTGCAGGTTCGATCCCGGTGGCCGCATTTCGATGAAGGCGAGAAGGCAAAGGCCCGTGTACAGTGTGATTTCGGTGCCCTTTAAAGAACCCTGGATGATTGAAACTTCCGGTGGCCTCTACTGCGGCGTCTATTACAATCATATCGTGGCTTTGAGATAGTACCACAGATAATAATAATAATAATAATAATAATAATAATAATAATAATAATAATAATAATAATAATAATAATAATAATAATAATAATAATAATAATAATAATAATAATAATAATAATAATAATAATAATCTTCATGATGATGATGATGACGATGATGATGATGTACATTATAGCAATTGTCATCGAATGTTTGGCTCTCCATTATCATCGTCGCCGTGTGTCGTCATCATCATAATCTTGTGTGTGCGTGCTCTGCATCTGGCTGCCTCAGCATCAGCATCTGGCTGCCTGTTGGCAGCCCTAATAATGTCGTTCGACCTCAGATTTAGTAATGTTGTGATTATTTTAATAACGTATGTAGCTGGGCACGTCAGTCGCAGATCGTCAAAGAATAGTGCCGCGTAAAGGGAACGTGGATGAGAAGGGAAGGTGGGTGGGCACAGTCCTCGTTCTCATTTCGTCCATGTTTCGCTTGCTCGGCACATTAATTAATTTATATTCATATTTAATATTAGTCCAGTTCAATTGAGGAGGCCCACCCTGCTTGGATTTGATGTTAATTGCGACCAGCATTCAGGCAATGCCAGTGTTCGTTGCATTAACTGTGACTTCTCCTCAAAGCATGCTGTAATTTTATCTGTTTATCTTGTGCTTGACGGCCGACCTGAACATCATGGGATTGAAGTCCCGGCGTGGCGGCTACATTTAGATGGAAGTGAAATGCTAGTCGCCTGGTTGCTGATATCTACAGGCGCACGCCAATGGACACCAGGTGGTCAAATCTTTTGAAGTCCTCCACTACGGCGTCTCTCACACTAATATCGTGGTTTTGGAACGGAAAACTTTTAGCTGTTGTCAATTAGTGTACACTCTCTATATATCTTCCCACTACTTCGTTTGTGCTGTTCGAGGTATAGCGCATCTAGCAAGGGACAGAGAAGAAAACACAGAACACATACACGGCACTAACTTTCAACAATGCGGTTTAATCCAACAACAACATGAATAACCAACAAGCCCACCGTGTAACCTTATTCGTTTGTGCACCGTTTCAGTGAAATGTCCTCTGGGATATGAATACGTGTTTTGTAACCTTAAGCAATTTATTTATTTATTTATTTATTTAGTTATTTATTTATTTATTTATTTATTTATTTATTTATTTATTTATTTATTTATTTATTTATTTATTTATTTATTCATCTGCCCCTACTCACAGTCCATTTTCTAACCCCCGTATTCTAGAACCTCCCTTCACTCGACGCTTCGCCTTCACAAGGGAAAGCCGATAGCAGCGCCATCTCTAGGAACGGCAAGCCACTGTATATCACCAATAGTCGGCTGCGATTTTTGAGTAGCGCAGCAATTTTTCAGCCGAGCGGTGACGCAGTGCTCAACTCTGTCAAGTCAAGGATGAAAGTCGAGTCGAGGATCATCTGTGAATACGGGGGTTAGGTACGTACGTTGGCTAATCGAAGCGGGTATCAAGCTGAGCTATTTACAAATGTGTAACCAGCGAAAAGCACCCACGTATCCGGGCAGGCACAGCTTCATTTCCGTTATAAGTAACAATATTATAACTCGTAGTGACGCTGCATGTTCTACCGTAGTTAAACTTCAGATTATAGAATTTAGAACGTATAGATTCGAAGCAGGAATATTCGAGCAGGAGTTCGCATGGTCCAACATTCGCGCGTAGCTAAAGGAAAGCGAAGATAAAGCAGTGGAGTGAACAAAAAAA
This sequence comes from Rhipicephalus microplus, assembly GCF_043290135.1. Taxonomy (NCBI): domain Eukaryota; kingdom Metazoa; phylum Arthropoda; class Arachnida; order Ixodida; family Ixodidae; genus Rhipicephalus; species Rhipicephalus microplus. Next base: position 26,861,184 of record NC_134703.1, read on the forward strand.
AAAAGCAGCTCGCTGCACTTAAAGAGAGAAAACAAAAACACGAATTGAGAGGTACAAGAGGGAAAAAAAAGAAAGTAGGAGCTCCTTCGATCTTCCCCCTTGTCGAAATCAAAGTCAGCGCCCAAGTTCCTCAGGCAGCACATGTCAGTTATCACAGCTATACCTTGTAGGTCCGTAGGTGCCTACAAGGTTTTTTTTTTAGTTGTTGCCATGCGCCAGAGATTATTTCGAGACAAGGAAGGTGTCAACAACATTTTTCACCTTTCTCGTTGCCACAAAAACATGAAAGGAGGATGTATGTGACACAGAGCTACAAATGTGCAGTGAAGTAAAACATATGCCAATCGATATTCTCTTTATACTCTGATATAGTATTATCGTTACATCTGAAATAATGGTACAACATTGATTAGTGCTGATAGGCCATGACGGTATGCCGGAGAGTACGCTTTCAAGCTCAAGCTACGCTACGGCGCAATACAAGTGCGAATGTGTACGAAAATCCCGCAGTCACCTTCTTTAAGCGAATGTTTTCTTAGAAGGCCCATAGCGGCAGCCTATGAGTCGCCCACTTACCGTCAACATCCTGTTTACCACTCTCCCAGAAAAAGGCAGGTTCTACCACATTTAGTTTCCCCAGAGACGTCACAATGTCTCTGCCTGCGTCGGCTTTTGTAGAGAACGAGTGGAACACTCTCGTTTTTATTCTTTCAGAGGACACAAGGTGAAATATTATCCTGACGCACAGCAAACCATCAGCAGAAAAAAAAAAACTGAATAATGTAAAAGCAGAACCGTGGGGGCAAGGAATTGACAAATAAATAATACCGTACTCCCATAAAACACCGCGGTTTATTAATAATCGTTCCCGTGTATCTGCTTTCAAGGAGGTTGTCTTTAGGTTGTGCTCCAATGTGGGCAATTTTTCGACCCGGCGTCACGCAGAGTTGACAGGCGCCGCGTTTCTTCCCTGACCATGAGAAGCCGCCAACGCCTGCCGTAAGTGTTGGCCTCAGAAATCCACCGCTGACGATTAACCTTTTTGTTTCAGTGGCGTCGAGAGACAGCCGCAAAGTTCCCCGAACTGAAGTTCGGGGAACTCCCCGGATTCACCATCCGGGAGCCGAGGCATTAGCCCCTTTCCACGGTAGAAGTAACACACCGGCGAGATGTACGCGATTGTCTTAGAAGTTTGTCGCTATCTCCCATGCAGTTCAGATCATGCCCCGCTTATATAAAAGGGGCGTGACTGGAATATAATTTTAGGGCGGAGTTTCGAACAATGTCACGTGCATGATTGGACCCATGTCGATGGTGCTCTTTACCACCGAGAATGCGGAGGACACGGAGGGGTTTACGCGGAGGATATCGCCCTGCTAATCAGTCTGGTTGCATGTACAGAACCAGCATGAGGTCATCGAGTATTTCTTCTAGAAGTTTTGAGTGTGGCTTTGTATCGGTTGGCCACCTGCACTTAGTCGTTCGTCTAGCTGAGGCGTGTAATCTACGTCTAGCACATAGACATTGAAACTTCAACTCAGGTTAGCTCAACCTGCCTGCGTTCACCGTCTAGCCCCAGCTCCGCGAACATCAGCGCTGTGACGCCACCGATATCGCAGTCGTGCCAGAACTCTTTGGGACATCTCGCATCCGATCATCGTGGACTCAACGCTGCTGGAATTCGCACGTATGCCATGACCTGTTAATGTTTCTGAACTTTCGCGTCTTTAACTACTGTTCATTCATTCAACTGTTTGTTTTATTGTGTGTTAATGTTAATTTAATTCATGTTAATACTTCTGGCTTGTGAGCTCATTGTTGTCTGAAGTATTGCATTTCTTGCGTCACATACTAGTATAATGAATCTATCGTTTCGTTGTCCCGCACACCTCTCTGATCTCTTCACTGCTCTGCTTGCGTATAGAACGGACCAGCTTGCTGCCATTCCCACCGCCGACTTCCCGCCGGCGACGCTAGAGTGGCAGCTTGTAAGAGAGAACTGCAATAAGAACTGCCATAATCTTATGGTTCTGTGTACATGTTGAAGACACTCTTGAGGTTCACATTAGTCCTTAGCCACTACTATATGGCGTGCCTCACAATCATATCGCGGTATCAGCAAGTAAAATGAAATAACGTCATTTATTGTTTAACCGATAGACTCTACCAGGCTGTTTTCCTCAGTTAATTACTCCCCCCCCCCCCAAGTATAGTGGCAGCTACTGAAGTTGCTATGAAGGTAGCGCTGTGATAATAAGGAATAACTAGTGATATAAACAAAAAACGGTTAGTGTCGACCGGAAAGAGCACAGAAGTAACTACAATGTGGAAATATATTTATCAAAGAGCCCCATGTGCTCAGATTTGGGTGCACGTTAAAGAACCTCAGGGAGTCGAAATTTCCAGAGCCCTCCACTGCGGCGTCTCTCATAATTATACGGTGGTTTTGAGACGTTAAACCTCACATATCAATAACCAATTATCATCGATTCTTCGCCCACAATCAGTGACACCGAAGCCGGCACGGGAATTTCTGCGAAACGAGCTATCACGCTCATGGGAAATTTGCGAGTGCAAGAAGCTGAACAGTAAATCTTTACCACTACTGGCTTCCAGACCAGCAATGAACTTTATTGTGGTTTTGAGGGGTGGCTCGAAAAGCTGAGAACCGCTCCTACGTCGGGACGGGCAGGTCATACCCGATCACTGTGTCGTGGGCCCTGTGTACGGCCCATGACTGAGCGGCGAGGTCAGAGCTTTTAAGCGCCCCTTTCCATCTTCTTTCGTGGTGAGGCTGTAGAACTAGCGGCATAGCCAGCATTTTTGGGGGGGGGGCGAAGCTCCTAAAGCCGCGGGTTCGCCCATGCATGCCTGTGACCGGTTCGTAACCACATATAGTCGCATGACTCACTTTTCCAAAGCAGCAGTTGTCAAGCTACGTTTCATTGCGGTAGACGGCGTATATCACCAAGTTTAGTTTTTTTTTTTCAGCAGCGTTTAAACGTATGCAGCATGCATAAAATCAATGTGCCTTTTTGTGCCTGATCCACGCCGCTACATCAGAAAAAACCAGTGCCATGCGTCTAAATGCCAAGCAGACTACTTGAACGTGAAGGGCGAGTCAAAACTGTCGTTATTTGGCGTCCCGAAAACTCATCTCAGCAAAGGCGTAAAGAAGGCGAGAAGAACCTGTCTGAGCAAACAAGCCCCTGAAAGGCACAAGCGCAGTGCACGAGCTCAACTTCAAGCTGCGTCATGATGTGCTCAGAGGCTATCTGAACATTATAGATGGAAAAGAAGTGTGGATATATAGTTCCTGGAAGACCCAACTCCACGGCGATGCTGTGCCGCGATTCTTTCCACTCTGCCAGCCAACCTTAGAATAAAAAGCCACAGTTGCGCCAAAAGGGCGAATCAATTAATTGGATAGCAACATATTCGAATGTTTTACGAAGCAATGCTAGCATGCGATCTTACGTAACTCTACAAAACGCTGGTTTGGTGGCGACAAGACAAAAGACGCTCCCAATGATTGTAGGCAGACCAAAATCGGTGTCGTGTCTCACTATGTAAAGGCGCCTTAAGAGAACACGGGCGCTTCAGGCACACTTTTGGCGCCATTTTTTCCTGTTGAGAGCGCAGCCTGTAGAAACTCCCGCCTGTTGTGGGGGCACAACGCACGCGTTGATTGTGGCCGCAATAGCGTGGCAACCAGAAGCGTCCCCCCCCCCCCCCCCCCCCTCGGTTCACTCTCGAGCTAAGCGCGTTCGCAGACGACCACGGTTGGAAAGGCGATCTTCGCTCCGCAGAAAGAGGAGACTAGCGCATGTGTGAATGACGGTGACGGTGGCAACGACGGCGAAAACCAGCCGAAATTCTTTCACACACACACAAAAAGCCGACGCAAGAGATCGGAAACATTAGACGGACCATCATAATCGTATAGTCCCCCATTAAATGAAAGAGGGGGGGGTGAAGGTTCATTGCAGCGCTTCCCCCCCCCCGTCTTACTTACCAAAGATGGTTAACAATAATGGTTAATAAGAGCCCTGAGAAAACTACTATTTTTTGTGCAACAACCAAAGAGGAGCAAAAATAATTAAGCTACAATATATCATTGAAGCTCAGCGAAGACACAAACGCAGCAAGCATACCTGCATGTTTAAGCTGGCAAAGAAGCGGGTTGCGAGCTGCAAGGTGAAATTTATTTGATGCAAAAGGTTAGGGCCACACGGCATGAAGCCGCATGTTTTAATGCTACATCATCATTTTCCGCGAGGTGCCTTATAGGGGCAAATGCGATGTGGTCTAAGATTAAATAGTGAATCTGCAATAAACTCTAGTGCGCCACCCCCCCCCCCCAAAAAAAAAAGCATTATAACTGCGTCGCACTAAAAAAGGAAAAAAAGAAAGAAAGCCTTGGGTTGCGTTGGCTGTCATCGGGCTGACTTTCAAGAAATTCTATCGTAAAAGAAAAGAAATAAAAGCAACATATCCATGGAGTGAATAATAATGAGTGGGGCGAAGTGTGCGTCCACCCGTCCATCCATCTGTTTATCCATACATCCGTCCGTTCATCTGTCCACCCGTCCGTCTGTCTGTCTATCTGTCCATCCATACATCTGTCAGTCTGTACGTCAACTACACGAAATCATCATATGAAATTCTCTACCTATATCTAGTGCTATTATGTTCAAGATGATGATGATGATGACATTTACGCACAACGCCATCTATTGAGCAATTCATAAACTAGAGACTGCATGCTACCACTACTACTACTACTACTACTACTACTGCTGCTGCTGCTGCCACTACAACTACAGAGTAGGGAACGACCCACACCCTTAGGAGCTTCGCCCCTAGAAAGACAAATCGAGAGCAACATACGCTCTCAGTACAGTCAGATGACAGTTAATACAAGCAATATTATTTAAAGGAGCCCTGAAACACTTTTTTGAGTAACCATGAAATTAACTCACTGGAAAAGCGTATTACCCCACAAATTGAACGCCACAAAAATTTTAAGAATCCGTCCAGTACGAGCGGATTTGTCACACGCTGCAATCACTTTTTCTCCTCTCTCGCCCTGAAGAAAGCGCTGGAAGCTGAGTAGGGAGGGATGGGAGGGGCAAACAAAAAACGACACTCGCGCCTCGTGACCTTGAACATTTTTTTTTTCTGCGTATTCACGGTTTCACAGTGTGATCGCACGTGCACGCGTGGACAAGTGACGGCTTCTCGCGGCGACCTCTGTAACAACTGAGCGCGCCATGTTCAAATCAGCCAATGGCTGATAGATTGGCTTATTGGGCTTAATTCCGTGATTTGTCGAGAGAAGATAAAGCTATCTTTAGCTGATTTTGATAATTTATTGTGAATTCCAGGCCACGTGCTCCGCTACATATTTGGTTCGCGTGTTGTCCGGAGCCTCTTCTACCAATCGGCAGCGTTTTCTGACCATGCTGAAAAAGTGTTGCAGGGCCCCTTTAAATATCAAGGAATCGCGCGTCGCAACTCGCGTGCGGCCAGCGGCGAGCGGCTTGTGCAAGTGATGCTTTTATTCAACTTGCCTGTGGCGCCATCTATCACATGCAACACCAACTGCGTCAGATGCTGGTACCTGTGGCGGCACACTTGTGGCACACTGTGCGCCGTTTACTGCCATCTCTTAGGCTATGTCTGCCTATGCTCTGGCAAGATTCTGTGGTAGGTGTTCTGGGGGCAAGCGTCTTACGACATTTTTCGTTGCGCCTCGAGATGCTTTCGCTCTGCTTAAACTACCTCCATATTCTTGCTCGAGTGTGGGGTAATGATCATTTTAACAGAGATTGGAGCGGTGGTGGTGTACGGTGATATGTGTGTGGTGATTGAACGTGCTTCACTTCGTGAGCTGCGCAGTGTTTGGGAGCCCGACAGCCTGCTGTCTAGAGATGCTCGTTGTTGAAAGCGCACTTAGAGCTTTCTCAAGTGGTCAGTCGTGTGTAACTATTGGTGTCATTTGCTTATGCATGCTGCGTTTCCGAGACAGCGCTGACTGCTTGCGCCTCTGGAGCAGTGTCAGTGGAAAATAGACTGTAAAAAATGAACTGTCGCTAGTGCAGTTGCTTAGGGCAGTGTGATTCCTTCGGTTTCAGTCGTATTGCGCCACGTTTTTAATGCCTTGAGTAGCTGTAAAGTTTCTTGCATGTTGCATTTCGGTCACCACAGGGCGCGACGCGGCCGCGTACGTGAAGGGGCGCGATATGGCATCAAGTACTCTTCTATTAGGCACATGTGAAACCCACGACGAATAAGTAATCGAATAGTTGATGTCATGCATAATTTGTAATTATTGCTTAGCTGAGCTGTATTCCCTCTGACTTGTGCATCTTCGTAGAACCCCGTGGTCTATTTCACATTGACGTTTCACGAACCTAACGTTGAAAGTGGATATGCAGGAGGCAAAAGACAATGAAAGGTGGCGCGATGAAAGAACGAGAATTTACAATGGACAACCGTACGCTATAATTTGTGGTAGAGTGTTCGTATCTAGGTTAAACACTAACAGGGAAGCCTTCCTGTGTAAACTAAATTCACTGGTGCTTTGCATGCAACAGACCCTCTCAACCCATGACTGGCAACTTACCTTTTTAACTAAAGCAGAAGGAGTACACCTATTGCATTTGGCGAAACCTAACAGATAGGCACCTGATGCTGACCAGAGAGTGCAGTGATGTTCTTGTATGCTGCCTCAGCATTGGCGGCATTGACTACAAGGGATATCAAGAAAATGAAACGCTCGCTGAAAACATTGACGATTTCAAAGTGTCTCCCTTTTGGGCACATTTTGAACAAACACTGCCTGGCTGCGTCGGTAGTAGCCCATGACCCCTCCCCACTTCCACCTAAGAAATTATACACATGTGCCTGGGTGAGTCCGACTTTTCTGCGCCTACTCGCTAGGCTATGCACTGGCAGAGCCGAGTGTTCAAGTGCTACCATAGAATCTTGTCAACTGCCTTACGGGGGCCTATAGGACACAAGCTTGGAGATTAACAAGGAAGCTCGATAAGGACCACACAGTGTGTGTTGAACAGAAAATCAGAGGTATAACATTCAGAGATACGAAGGAAGGCAGCAGAGTGTATCAGGAAACGAACAGCAGAATGTCAAAGAATAAATGGACCAGAGCAAGTCATATTTTATGAAGAAATGATTACCAGTTGTCAGTTAGAGCGACAGAATGAACTGACTCAGATGGGAAGCGTGGCTATGAAGAGCAAGGGGTGTGGTAAAGTTACAAAAAATTGATATATTCACTGGAATAAAATGAGATTGGCTTGCAGGGTGGGTTGATAATTGGGAGATGCCTTTAGCCTGCAGTCCAGTGCCCTGCAGGCTAACAACTACTATGATACTGGAAATGCTGTGTGATGAAACGTAGAAATATTGCTGGTAAGCAAACTAGCTGCTGTCAGGTTACCTCTTGCCATGCGTGCAAGTTTCTCTAGGAAAAAGTACGAGTTTGTTCTAGAAAAGTGTTTACTAACATCATTTTCATGCCTGCCATCACCCTGTAGAGAGCCGAGCTTGATTATTTAGTCTAGCTGTTCATGACATAGCATTTCTCACCATTCAAGAACCACAAAGACGAAGCATGCATATGCAATTATTTTTGTTGGAAGCAATTCATGATGCCACAGTAGTATGACTGTGGGCATTTCAGTATAGCATGTGTAGCTGCGGCACCCACTTTCATTTTATTTATGGGTCAGGCAAATAAGCTGATCAGGTTGTCAGATAAGTAGGCAGACTATCATAATTCTTGTTCCAAGTGCTAACTGTGTAACATATTAATCAGAATTAGCATGAATCAGAATCAAGGTAAATAACTGCTTGGCACCCAATAGTTGAATAGCTAACTCAGATAAGTAGTCAGAGTTTGTACCAGTTGATCCCCTCCTTGTGGTGCCATGCTTTCTGGGCTTCTACAGGGCAATAGTGTAGCATTAAAGTTGGGTGTTATAGATGATATAGCAAACATATTCCAAAAGGCCAGTAGATAGCGACTTGGGTAAAACTCACAAGAATAAAAGATAATTTTAGATGTTAGAGAAGGCTCTCTCGGTGTTATATGGTTGGTTGCACTCATTTCACGTTAGCAACATTGTTACGTTGCTAGACATAATCTCTGCAACAGCATTGATTGTGCATTATATAAATAGTTTTTCATTTTTCTGCTAAAGACAGTAATGTACTGAAATCTTTAAATGAATTCGTACATTAGCAGTGTAGTTTTGCACAGTATCAACACTACTAAGTTTAAGAACACATGCAGGGCCTGCAAGAAACTGAACAACCTTTGCCACGTCTAATTGGCAGTGCTGGACCCAAAGAGCTCAATGAAGTGGAAGTGTCAAGGCCGTGCTTACAGCCAAGATTGTGGAGGACCAATGGAAGCTGATAAACTAGGTTCATGCCCAGTGCTAAGGCCAACGGCGATTTTGACTGGGGTAGCCACCTTCCACCGGTGAAGAGAGTGTGCCAGCTCTTAAAATCATAGACATTTATGTTTCTCTTTTGTGCAGCATGTCACTCATGAATTATCAATTTCAATCTCAGCTTTGCTGCATTTTGCTAAACTTCAAAGAATTCAGATCCACCTCGGTAGTGCCAGCTTTCCACGAATCGCTAATAAAAGTGCATAGCTTGACAAATTTGACTAGTGCACAGTAAAAGTCACAGTGCAGATGCCAGGCAGAAATTTTTAAGCTCTATTGCAATTTGCTACATTTGGGATAGTTGTGATTAAAATTAAATGCATCGTATCAATTGTTCCTCAGAAAGTATATCTTTAACTCATATTTGAGAATACACCTTTGATACTCATACACTTTATTGCTAAGTTGCATTCAAATCATGCAATTAAAGTGCATTCGGATTTCATACATATTACTCATATTGGTGCTCACTGGCTAATATGAGCACATATTGCATTTATTTGATCACCCACTTTATATGCTTTTGAACATAAATGTTTCACTTTGTAAGAGTGGTTCAATGCACATAACATTTACCTTCGCACTTGCATGGAGTTGTTCATTGTCTCTACGAAAACAATGAGCCCGATCGCATATTTCTCTGGTGGCACTGCTTGTGGAGTGCTAGGTGTTACAGTCGGAATGATGTGTGGGTAGTCAAGACATTTATGTAATTAAATTACTGAATTTAGAGGGTATAAAACAGGGCAAACACAAGGACTAAAAAAAAAACAAATGACAGAAGGGCTTTTGTGTTCCCCCATTGTGCTGTTTTATGCTCATCATGAACCGAATCCAACTAGCTCAATTTCATGTTCTAATTATTGTGTCTAGTGTGAAGAAAATTTGGCTACCACTGAAAGTAAATGTAATTATCACAGGCTGGTTGTTTTGCAGATACCTCAGTAGTATTGATTAACAAGGAAGTTGATGTGCTTGAAAACAAGGAGATTGTGTTGTGACTTATTTGGAGCATGCAAATTTGGCATTGCTGATTCCTCATATATATATATATATATATATATATATTTTTTTTTGATAGGCAATCACTACTGTCCTGCCGGAACTGGGAAGTCTGCCATAGGTCAATGTACCAAGGAAAGACATAATTCTTTCCCTCAAAGTAAGAGAAGTTCTTTTCTCTCAGCTTCTTGTAGGCTTGGTGTCGCTTAATGTTATGCTAGTTATCACCTTGTTATCACAGAAGCCTTAAGGTATTCAACTGATCTGTGAATGTCATTCAGCTACGATCTAGCTGCAAAAAAGTAGTGCAATGATAAATGTTCCGAAAAACTGACTTAGTTTTCTTCTAGTAGCTTAAGCAAACGAACCAGTCAAGCTTGTACACTTGAAATGAAACGTTTGCAAATGTGTTCTCTATTGTCATAATTGTCAACGGTATCAGAGTTTGGGGCTTTCTCTGTGATCTTTTTGTCAAGAAGGTAGCCAGATCCAGCTCATCTAATCTCAGTTACTGTGCTAATCGGTTGCTTTTCTTGCACTTGATGACTCGATTCTGCTGCGTTAAAGTAGTGTTAAAGTTAAAAGAAATGCAAATTGTATGGCACCTATGTTTTCCACAGCTCACATTTTTTTAGGTGGCTCTGAACTGATGGTAAATAAAGGCCACAAGAGTCATTCATAAAACAATCAAGAATTACTCTAGCATATTTTACCTCTGCTCATTTAAGAGTGCAATGAAAGTACATGTGGATGTGTCACACTGTTTGTATTTCGTTTTATCATCCCTGTACCTGCTTGAGATTTCTAGTTAACAACCCAGGTGGGCATATGGAGGCTGGCACAGACTGACATCCGTTTAATCTTTGGAGGTCAAACATAATGATAATATTATAGTTGCTACAGAAGACTCATTAAACAGAACCTGAAACGATGTGCTCTGTTTAATGGACATTTCATTTGGTGAGGAGAACAGAAATCAGATATTAAACCAATCATGTCAAAGGCATTTGTTTCATTTAAGCTGCAGTTCCGTTTAAAGGATTTCTGTGTAATGAGAGTCTGCTGTATATGATGTTGTGCTAATTAGAAACTTGTACGTGGTAGACAGAGCGGGAAAATTTATTGCTTCTGAAAAACATAGCATAATAGCTAAGATTATAGGCTTACTCCCGTATTCTAGAACGCCCCTTCACTCAATGCTCCAACTTCACTTAAGAAAGCTAATGGGAGCGCCATCTCTAGGCAGGGAAAGTCACTGCATATCAGTGATAATTTGCTGCTATTGTTGAGTAGCGCAGCGTCATTTTCAGCCGAGAAGCGGCGCAGTGCGCAACTCTGTCAAGTGAAGGGTGAAAGTCAAGTCGAGGAGCGTTCGTGAATACGGGGGTTAGTGTTCTGCTTGACCAAACCAAACTGGGGCTGCTGTCAGACACATGTGGTGGAAAAGGTGAGATTGTCATTTGTTGCTTAGGCTGCACTGTCATGGTAGAGGAGCATGTCAATCCACGAAAGTTGTGTTTACGTAGCTAAAATATGGTATTTTTTAATTTCTCCATGTGCTTAATCGCCACAAAAGCTGTAGAAGTATTAATACAAGCCAGTTGGAATGGGCAGTTGGAAAATTTCGACCACACTTGTTCGGCCGCCACTTTTCGGTCATCACGGATCACCATGCTTTGTGCTGGTTGTCCTCCCTCAAAGATCCTTCTGGACGCCTGGGCCTATGGGCTTTAAAGCTACAGAAATATAGCTTTGACGTGACCTACAGATCTGGCCGAATGCACCAGGATGCCGACTGTCTATCTCGCCATCCCGTTGATCCCCCTGACCTGTCAGCGCACGATTCTGATGCCTGTGTCTTCGCCATTTATGATTTCACGGACATACGTAGGGAACAACTCAGTGATCACAATTTGCGGTCTATCATACGCCGTCTAGCTTCTGACACCTCGGATCCTTCCCTTCGCCTGTTCATGCTTCATGACGGAATTCTCTATCAGTGCAACACAAGCACCGAAGGCCCAGAACTTCTTCTGGTAGTTCCTGCAATGCTCCATTCCACTGTGCTTGAACAACTTCATGATGCCTCAACTGCTGGACATCTCGGAGAAGCCCGCACGCATCACCGTGTACGGTGTTGATTTTTCTGGCCCGGCCTTTACCACTCTGTGCACCGATACGTTGGATCTTGTCAGTCCTGCCAGCGCCGCAAGCATCCTTCATTGGCACCACCTGGCCCACTTCAGCCTATCGACATCCAACAGACCCGTTCCACTGCATCGGGCTCGATCTCATTGGACCATTTTCAACGTTTCTCAGTGGGAATAAGTGAGTAGTGGTGGTACAGACTACACGACACGATTTGCCATCACGCGAGTGCTACCAACAAGCTGTGCTACTGATGTCGCTGACTTTTTCCTTCATGACGTTATTCTCCACTATGGAGCGCCGCGTCAACTGCTGACCGACTGTGGTCGTTCATTTTTCTCCAAGGTCGTGGACCGCATTCTTCGCTCGTGTTCCACACGTCATAAACTCACCACTGCCTTCCACCCGCAAACAAATGGACTCACTGAGCGCCTTAACCGCACACTTACGACAATGCTATCCATGTATGTCTCTGCAGATCACCGTGATTGCAATGCCACTTTGCCTTACGTGACGTTTGCCTGCAACTCGTCACGACAGGGCACTGATGGCTTTTCTCCCTTCTATCTCTTGTACCGCTGTCACCACGCTTTGCCTTGTGACACTCTTCTGCCCTCGCATACTGGCACTCCTACAGAGTACGCTCGCGATGCAACTACTCGGGCTCGAGTGGCCCGCCAGATTGCCCGGGATCGCCATTCTGCCTCACAGCTCTCTCAAAAAGATCTCTACGACAGCTGTCACAGAGCTGTCTCTTACTCCCCAGGATCGTTGGTCTTCTTCTGGACTCCCTGTCGTAACGTTGGTCTGTCCTCAAAGTTCCTCGCTCGCTACAACGGGCCTTACAAAGTCTTGCGCCAACTGACCAAGGTCACCTATGAGATCGCCCCCTTGGACACTCTATCCTCATCGTCCCTGCCATCTACTTATATTGTACACGTCTCCCGCCTTAAGCCGTACTTCTCTGCGCAGGATCGCACGCTTTTTTAAGCGCCGAGACGGCGCTTTCACCGGCGGTGGCCATATGATACAGGCCATCATTAACATCAAGAAATGGACCTTAAAGGCGACGAAGATGCCGATTTAACAAAAGCTAGTGTTGTTGTTGCCACTCCGTCATCTTGGTTCAAGGACACTGTGTACTTCATGTACAATCTGTAAATATATTTCTACCCTCTGCCTACTCTCACCCCGTGACAATATTGTTTGTAGGCAACTACCTGTAAAACTTAGTTAACACAGAAATTGAATGAAAAGGACAGACCACTCTCGACTGCATCTGTGCAGTGAAGTCCTGCTAATTCGTCCCCTATTAATTAGACATATCATACAATTCAAATGTGTTTTCTGGTTCGGGCAAACATATGTTTAATGTCATTAAACTACTTAACTTTGTCATCTTTGGCTGCCACCCCTTCATTTTGGACGATTCTCGGAGTCCTTCTAGAAGGGATGCAAATGCACATCACAAAAGACCGAAAATGGCATTCACAAACAACCGGAACAACTGCCCGACGTATAAATGCACAGTTGCCAGCTGCACTCTTACCACAATTGCCCTGTTGGAAACTGAGGCTTTGGTGGCTGCAGCAAACTTGCTTCAATCTAAATTTTACTCGGCTCATGTGACCTGTGGGGATGCTATTTATGATTGCGTCAATAGCGACTGGATCAAAGCTTCAACAAGCTGTAGTTTCAGTTTCCCAGCGCATCTTCAGAACTTCATAGTCACCACACATGACTGTTTATTTGCAAACCAGATTTACTTAGAAGCAGCTTCATTTCGACATTGCGCACATGCCACATGCGTCTCTTCAGAAGTGTGTGGATGCTATGATCATGTCTTTAGTTGCCACAGTTTCCTCCAGTGTGGATGCAGCACTCGTGAGCTTTGCTTTGACATCAAACTATGCGCATGCAGTGTTGCAAACTTAGAGATGATGAAAGCTGTCGACGATCAGCTGCAGCGGGGGTTCTGCATGCTGTCGTAAAACTTGCTTGCTGCATTATGATGGGCCAACGGTCAGTTGCCGGCAATTTTCCTGGCCAAAAAATTATCTTATAGGCACAAGTGGTGGCGGTACATAATACAAGATGGGTTAAGAGCATATTTTGGCTTAAAACACAGAGATCTTGAGTCGTGATAAAATTTAGAACGAAGCTGTCAGTGGCCAAAAGGGCAGGTTTCGCACCGCTTTTACGCACAATGAGGACTGCACTTACGTATTCATTAAAAAATAATGTAATAGTTACAGACACCTGTTTGTCAAATTCTGGACACATTTGGTAATTTGGCATTTGGTTTATTTGGACATTTTTCCCATTCTCCTAACATCCGAATTGATAAGTACTCTAGTAGGCTGACAACTTCCACCGAGAGGAGCAATCTAACTGTCCGTGTCTTGTGCTCTCACGTGCGATTTCTCGCCAGCTTGAATTGTGATCAGGCACTCAATTGTAGCATCCTCATCTTTGAGAATGAAAAGAGTTGGCCAGGCACACATAAAGCATTCAAAATTCAAAAGCTCACATCCACTCGTATGTCGCAGTCCGCGGTTTTCATTTGCACCGTGTATTTTACAATTAGTGTCAGATTTTTCCATTGCGCACAGCAGCTCTCTCAGACCACAGACCTGACCACTCGCTTGCAACGTCTCAGGGAGCATGTGCACATATGTTTTTTTTCTTGACGGTGGCACAATCAGTGTAGCAACAAGAACACAACAGTCCCTCAGGTGAAGGCATCGTAGCCTCTTTCAGAGGACCACTTCAACTTTGCAGTTAGCCCATGGACTGAAAAGAGGGGGGACCATGGCTGGACAGGGAGACGGTCTCTTTTGTGACAGCAGCTACTGACCATCGCCTCTAGAAACCCTCGAGCCAGCATTCAATGAAAGGAGTAAGCCTTATCCTTTGTTCTCTACATAGAGTGGACTAGTGGACTATTATTCTATGCAATGTTTATGCATTATTGCTAATGTAGCAATAAAGTGTGGTTTGCTGACTGAGCTTGTTGCCTTATGCCGCCGAACAGCCCAACTGTTCGCAGCCAAGACTGGAGCTAGGATTCTATACCAGTCGTATATAGAGTGGACCCCTTCGAACTTTGTGGTAAATGATGCGAAACTTCTTTTCAAACACTGCTTGGGATGAACTGATGGGAGCTTGCATCCTCACGGCCCAAAATGCATGTGTGCATGCGAGCGTGCAGGTGTGCTTATGTGGTGGGGAGGATATGAAATAGTGATTGGATGTTGTAAAGGGTAAGAGATTTGATGATGGCATCCCACCGCTGCCACCAGTTGTAAAGGGTAGAGAAGTTGATGGCAGGTACGGCGGGTTTTCTTTTTAGGGTAGCTGGCTCCCCGCCGTCGTTTGCATAGCTGATCTTCGCCAGTGAGGAGACGCGTTAGTAAGAGGTAGAACGAAAGTTTATTTACATTATTGCAGAAAGATAGAAACTGTACAGGGATCGAGAAGATCCCGCATTATGTACAACAGAGGTTCAGCTCACGATTCTGTACAAAATTCAGCACTACAAAAATGCTTTGGCTTTTATAGCCCGCTGTACCTGCCGTCCGAAGGAGGCACTGATCACTCTTGCCACAAAGCAGGGGACGAAGTCTTTGTGGTCCACCCACCAGAAAGGGTGCAGATATTGCACCACTCGGCTGGGCGAAATGGTCCAATGGTAACAGGAACGCACCACACAAACAGGCGCCTGGCCCACGGCTTGAAGGCACCGCATGGCGAGGAGGTAGAGCCCAGAGAGGGAAAGTTGAGCTCCTCCGGGGAGGTGGCCGCTAACCCCACCGTTAGCAGCAGTCCACGCTGCTTTCAGTTTCAGGCAGTCTAAACGCTCGATTTCGGTGAATGGCTTCTTCGACGCGTTTCTACGCTTCCGGGCTGTCGGTGCGCTGAGATGGCCTCACGTAGATGACAAAAGCCGAGTCTTAAGGATGCCAGCCACAGTGGCGCCGTTCCCCCGCTGTATGAGCCCGTTCAACAGAATGCTTGCCTCGCGAAGCTTTCGTTGAGACCCGACTGCTTCGCGGAACGTCTACCGGACAGCGTCTTGCAGACTGGGCGCCGATGGGGTTGAAAGCCTCCCCAGTAGACCGGCTTACGCACAATGGCGTCTGCCCAGACGAATTGCCAGGCCAAACGTAACAATGTCTTGCTGTTCCCTGTGTGATGCCCCGGAGACGCAACAGAAATTGTTTTATGTGCAAGAAGCTGCCCTTTATCTGCGTCCTGTTTTCTTTTTCTTTTTAAGTAGTGCTCGAAATTCGGTTTTCAGCAATAAGAAGGAGTTATGTGGGGGAAGGGAAGTCTGGTTTTCTCTAATGTTTTCTGGCAAAAAGGGGATGAGGTTTCATTGAATGCTTACGCTAACAAGAGTCGCTGCAGTCCGGTTTTTCAGTTACAGCCCTCGACAGCTGCCGTTTGAGAGATTTTTTTAAACCGTAAGAGGAACACAAGTAAGCACATGTTAACACTATGCATTCTTACACACGCACACACACACGCGCACGCCCACACACACACACACGCACACACACACACACATGCAAAAATAACCTAGAAAGACGGTTGCCTGGCTTCGAGGACAGCGGTCGCCGCAATAATCGCTGCCACACTGGCATATCAACCATGCTCCGTTCTTAAGCTAGCATAGAATGACACGGAGCTGAGCTATAGTTAGAAGGTATTCATGTTAAAGAGATGGGGGCATGCAAACACGGACTCAAGAGGGAAGTCGAGACTCTGCAAATACCCACTAGCAACTGCGAAAACACTGAATGGCAGAGAAAAAAACACACTGTATCTCTTTAATATTGTCACGGTAATAAAATCAGTGCAAGTCACACTGTAGCAAACAGTGGAACAGCTTAGATCGAGCAGCGCGAGTTCGTCATTGTTTTTCTGCAGACCAAATCCTTCGACACGCACAAGTAATGATGACACTAGCCACACAACAGCCAGAAACCCACTACATGCTCCTGTCAATATGTATAAAGCTGGCGTAATGATGACACTAGCCACACAACAGCCAGAAACCCACTACATGCTCGTGTCAATATGTATAAACTGGCATGCCAGCCATGGTTTCTGCATAATTGCTTACCCATCGACATCCCAAGCCATCACCCCTGTTTCTCAATTTGTCCAGTCTCGCTACAGATGGTGGAGTCAGTATAGATGGCACCAACTACAAATGATGCCCCCAGGTGGGGGCGTGTCTCAGCTTCTTTTGTTGAAGGGGAGGGTGGTATGTAAAGTACAGGTGAAGAAGGCACAGTGACTGGACAGGAAAGTGTGCATTGGCTGCCTGCCATTTCTACCTACCTTGCTGCTGCCTTTGCCACCAACATGCTTGATGCCACAGCCGTTGATGTTTGTGGAGCATGCAGCCACTGCACACCCACGATCCTTCTAAGATACAGCCCCCTGTACAAAAATATGTAAAAAGAACACTGTTCATTGCGGAGCCCTCCACCACGGCGTCTCTCATAATCATATGCGTGCCATCATATAGTGGTTTTGGGACGTTAAACCCCACATATCAGTCATCAACACTGTTCATTGGAACTGCTGGGTCTCCCAAGTAGAATTTTGATGCGCCTGTCATTTGTTCATATTTCTAGTGTACCCTTAAGCAGTTAACTCTCACGTATTGCCATAGGCTTGTTTGAGTGATGAACAGCTCTGTGATTAACATCAATACAGAGCTAAGTTTTGCGTCTACCTTCTTTTCTGGCATGTGCAACATTTCAATTCATATTGAGTATGTACTATGCTGTCTATCGTCTTTCTATTTTGGTCAAGTCTGCACACCTGATATTTTATATATCAAGGATAATACTTATGTATGCATATAATAAATGGCGACTTATCGAAATTTATGCTTCTGCATGCTAAAATTAAAGTGGCTGAGGTTCAGAAATGTTGTCTTGTGTGAACTCTGCAGCCCCAAAAGGACTTGTTTTTGGGCCAGTTGGTGCATACTAGGTGCAGAAGACTGAGGCGCAAAAAACATATCGTGAAGCAGGAAGAGCAGGAGAGAAGACAGAACAGCGCCAACTACCAACTGTTTAATGACCGTCTAGGAAACGCCCAGGAAAGAAAACAAAACCGCACATGCGTGCACAGCCAACAAACATCGCACAGCGTCATGATCAAGGCACTAAGTTATCCAAAAAATGCCTTTCTGTTGCGTACAACACAATAGATGTATCACTGATACAATTGGGCCCTTTTTTTTTTGATAAAATAGGCTTCCAAGAGCTCTCTAGCTGTTTGTTTTTTGCTCCTACCAAGAATCACCGTTTTTTCAAACAATGGCACACATCCGCAGGCTTTACAGTGCGTTGCAAGATGCGCATGATCACTTTTGCCTAAACTATCGGCATGCTCCCTCAGTCTGTCATTAATGCAATGCCCCGTTTGACTGATATAGAACTTGCCACAACCTAGGGGAGTCCCATATACCACGCCCTGTGCGCAGCGCCTAAAAACTCTCGTGTGCTGCTTCTGGCAGCCTCTTTGCTCATCGCATGTGATACGCGGGCACAATTGAGCAAGTTTGTTGGGAGCTGAAAAAACGACCGGAACACCGTAACGGGAAGCCGCCTTCTTGAGGTTATGGCTCACATGGTGTATATACGGGACCACCTCAGGCTTAACCCGCTCTCTCTCCTTCGGGCGCGCATTTGCATTAGACACTCTGCCTTTCACCCTCTGGAGCAGGGATTCCACCACGGAACTAACTACAGAATGAGGGTAGCCGGCCTTGGAAAGTTTGTGAAGTTGACGCATAAAGCTAGCTTGCATAACATGCTCACACGATCTGCGTAGTGCCAACTCTAAGCAAAGTAGAGCGATTCCGCGTTTCACAGTCTTTGAATGCGCAGAATCGTAAAGTAACTCTTTCTTACTCCGAGGGAAGTACGCACAGCATACGTGACCAGCCGAAATTGTCAGGTTAAGGTCCAAAAACTGCAAGGTGCTATCTTCCTGAAGTTCATTAGTGAACGTGAGCCCCTTAGCATTTGCTCTAAAAAAATCTAAAACCTGCTCAACCATCACAGGAAAACCATCACAGGATCAGTTGGTAGTTGGCGCTGTTCTGTCTTCTCTCCTGCTCTTCCTGCTTCACGATATGTTTTTGGCGCCTCAGTCTTCTGCACCAACTCTGCAGCTCTTTCACCTGATAAACTTCATCCCTCAATCATTGCAGTCTGGGGAGACAAGATTTTCTGGATAGGACCATGCTCTCAGGAAAAAAGCTGGAGCTATGGACTGCTGATGTTTGTTCTTTCCGGCAAAAAGGGGCCAACCTTCGAGCATGGATTGCAAGTTCGCCGGTCATGGTTCAGGCCATCCAGCAGCTTTAGCAGGTTGGTTTGCTTCCTTCATGGGAATGTGTTGTAGCAACTACTCCTTTTCCACTAGACACCTTTTTTAGGCATCATTTTTAGCATAATAGTGTAGGTATTGATACACCTCAACATTTTCATCTGTACATAATTATGAGTAGCCTGTACTTTTGATAGGTGTTGCTGTTTCTTGGCCTGAACCTGACTGAATAAACACGTTCTATTTGCTGCATTTGCAGCTTATGCATGTAGTTAAGGAGGATATTTGTTGCAACAAAGCATGGCCTGCCTAGATCTAGCATATCCTGATACAGTGGAGCCCACATATAATGGCCCCACTTAAAACAAATTTTTAAATGCCAAGCATTTCTTAGCGTACTTTGGTGACTTTGAGCGTATCTATCTATCTGTCTGTCTGTCTGTCCGTCCGTCCGTCCGTCCGTCCGTCCGTCCGCCCGTCCGCCTACACTTTTATCTCTCCTAGCCGTTTCAATAATGGTATCGATACCAAACTTGGTATGGCGTAGCATGACTGTATGAAGAACATATTTGATTAGTCATAACATGAAAATCATGACGTGTATGTCATGCTTTACAATTCATGGTCATGCAGCTCTTGTGGTGGTTTCATTCACATGCCATGTTGCAAAACTGGTATGGTATGACATGATTGTATGCCTAACACAAGCAACCGACCCTAACATCAAAATCATGACATGTGCATCATGTAACAACATGACTACATGCCACGCTAATGATCCGCTCGCGGCCATTTCGCTAGCGTCACATACACCAAGTTTGGTATTGCGGTACGTGAATGTATGACGTAGGTATGTATGTGACTGGTGCAAACATGATAATCACGAGATGCGTGCCATGTAACAACATGACTACATGCCACGCTCATGATGCGCTGGCGGCCGTTTCTCTAGCATCACCTACACCTAATTCGGTATTACGGGACGTGAATGGATGAAGAAGGTATGATACTGGTGCAAACATGATAAACGTGATGCATGTCATGTAACAACATGACTACATGTTACGCTCATGATGCGCTCGCGGCCGTTTCGCTAGCTTCACATGTACCAAACTCGGTATTACGCGATGCAAACGGATGACATAGGTAAATGACACATTCAAACATGAGAATCATGACATGCGTGTGATGTAACAACATGACTACATGCCACACTTATTATGTGCTCGTGGCTGTTTTGCTAGCTTCACATATGCCAAATTTTGTAATACGTGACATCAATGGATGACGAAGGTATTTGACTGGTGCAAACACGATAATCATGAGATGTGTGTCATGTGAGAACATGACTACATACCACAGTCAAGGCGCCAATACGTTTCGACGTGACGCAGTGGCGTGCTCACCGGCGTTCATTTCATCGCGTCACGCCGGCGTTGCCACGCCAGGCGCCGGTCTTGCCATATACTCGCCGGTCTTGCCATATACTCAAAGCAACGCAGGCGCGTGCCGCGCTGCGTTGCTTTGACGTATGTGCGTCTCGGCGCGTCCGGCGTCAATCCATCTCGAAAAGAGGGAGGTGCAGTGCTGTCTGGTTAACGCTTCGGCGCGAAATGCAGCACGCCGAATTTCATGCTGGTTGCCGCGGGCCGTGCCGACGGACGCTAGTCGCGCCGGTCGCCCCTGGCGTCAGACTATAAAGCGCTCGCGTTTTGCTAACGTAGCGCCTATGTGCACAGCGTACAGGTGCGTCAACGCTACATTGAAGTATATTGGGCCCTGCATCATGCGCTCGCCGCCGTTTTGCTAACTCCACATATACCAAATTTGGTGTCTGTGACGTAAATAGATGACGAGAGTGTATGACTGGTGCAAACATGATAATGCTGAGAAGCGTGTCATTTAAGAAAATGACAACATACCACGCTCATAGCGTGCTCGTGGTTGTTTCGCCGGCTCCACATATACCAATTGTGGTATCAAGTGACGTGAATAGATGACGAAGGTAGAGGACACATCCGAACGTGGTAATCATGACACGTAAGTCATGTACGGCATCATTTATCTCCACCTCGTAACATTGTGTTGATTTTGGAGTGACATATCAACCTTCTTCATTCGTGCTTCGCATATCATCAATTCCCCACTGTACGTGGAATCTTTTATTTTTTTTTTCTCTTAAAACGATTGATACCTGTGTGTGTGGCTTCGGGAACTGCGATCATCATCACCAGCAACAAGTGTGGCTTTCCCGGCTCGTGATGCTTGCATTACGAGTGAACTCAGTTTACTGGATTTCATTCTCATGGGAAATAAACAACGTGCCACAGATGTCTCGTTGATTGAGTGTGGTGCATTACAGCAGTGGCGACGAAGAAAACAAAGACCTCAACAAGTCCAGGATATGCACAATCATGAGTGTGGGATGACCACCACTATTTCAAAAAACAAACCTACTTTAATGGGCAAGACATCACGGACGCTTACAGAAGCAGAGTATTCGGCTTGGAAATACACATTATTTCTGTTTTGCATTATTTCTGTTTTTCAAGTATACCATGGAAATATACATTATATTTCAATGGAATCAAATTACACCTTCAAATAATGTCTCTGAGAACCACCGATCGGTTACAGCGAATGAAGTCTGTGCTCCAGCGACTTCCTGGGAAACCACTTTCGACTGCTGATAAGCCGTCGGCAAGGTGCCCATAGATTCGTATTGTTAAACGCCATGCACCCCTCTGTCTTTTGTCTCCCCACTACTATAAGCACCCAACATTGCCAGACGAGGCCCGTGTTTTCACACTGCCATCGATCTCTCTGATGCCAGTCGGATGACTAGTACATATCCCTTGAGTTTTTGATTGCTTGTCTTGTTAAACTATTGTTGGCGTCACCGGCGTTGCTGACCATGTGTCAGCGTTGTCGGCCGGCGACTATCCGATTGTCTGTGTCTGTGTGTTGTCTGCATTGGTGGTATATCCTTCCAATGCATGCACTCTTGCTACGCAACCAACTGGTCATTCACGATTCGTTCGGTGTTTAGGACCTGGTCTCACTCACTTTGCACTCCACTCAGCATGCTCTCCAAATTTGTGCGGAAGCGTAAAAATGGCTGTTACACGGAATGAACTGCGAATTATTGAAGTCAGTGAGGCCCCGCAATCCTGCTGAAGCCCCAATGTGATTATTTGACCTCTGCACATGCATACCACTTTCACAAGTTGTCCTACATGTGAGCTGCGCGTTTTGTTGACCTTTCAGGCAAGCTACCCGACCTCCCTTTTTGCCGCATGTTTTGGTTTTCAAAGTTGCCTTCCCGCTGTATGCTGTCCTCTCTTCACTCTATCACAACTCCTTTGCCTGTCTCTTGCAAGCCTGCTCTCCTCTCTCTATCGCAACTCCTTCGCCCATCTCCACTACTGTGCGAGGCCAGCCACGCTGTCTCGAATTTCTTCTGTCTACAAACGGGCCCAGATCAGTTCCACACGTTCTGGCTCAGATGTCATGCATGCACGTCCTGCTGCTCGCTGTTGGTGTGCGCGTATAGTCAGGATGGCAGACGGGAGGTCTTCCGCCCCTTTTTCTACCGCTCAACACAACATTGAAAGTGCAACTGCATGGCTTACTATAGACGCCGCGTTGTGGAGCACTTGCTCATAACTGTTTACCACCCGGCAGCCAACTTGCCACTTCAGGTGTCCCTCTATTCAGCTGTGGAGATTGTAAAGGCTTCATGGGTGATGTAATGACTAGATGTGTGCAAGACTGAAGCTACCCAACAGGACCACTTCGGCGACAATTTGTGGCGGCGTGTTGTCAACTCCGACATGGGAGGGCGGGACATCTGCTGGGATGATTTCATTACGGCTGATGATGATGCGGACACTGCGAAAACCATGCACAAATGAGGGCATTGTGAATGAAGTGTGTGGCAAAAGCGATTTGGAAGAATCTGATGATGATGGCGAAATTTCGGAGCCACTGGCCGCAAGCGTGCCTGTAGCAATTGGCG
Organism: Rhipicephalus microplus; assembly: GCF_043290135.1. NCBI lineage: Eukaryota > Metazoa > Arthropoda > Arachnida > Ixodida > Ixodidae > Rhipicephalus > Rhipicephalus microplus. The sequence goes on from NC_134703.1 coordinate 26,884,194, forward strand.
ATATTAATAGCCTCGTGCGGCATTGGCGGAGAGCATGCTGCTGCTTTAAATTAGCTCGAGACCACTCTTACTGCTTATGCTGCCTTGAGACACATGCTTTGCAAACTTTCTTGCAAAGAAGTTTGTTTTCACTTGCAATTTTTCGAAAGGTGTATTTCATTTACTATGAAATATGAGATACAACAAACAGATGCTGTGCCACGCTCAAGCTTGTTATAAGTGGGCTCCTAATTAGACTATTGGCTCAAAAACATGTGGAAAATGAACTGGAAACTGAGCCCCAAAAGCTTATTTTCTTTCATTTTCATTTATCGATAGCCTCAAGGCCAAACGTATTCCAGCGAGGAGAGGTGGAAAATAGAGAAAAACATATATAGAAGTAAAAACAAACAAGAAATGCGGCAAACAATAAACGAGGACACAAGTTCTTTGACCCTCTATACTAGCGATCTCAAACTTACCCTCAGCTAAAGGGCTACATTAATCAAAGTTTACGCCCGCAAGAGCCAGGACAATGATGGAGATAAGAGGGGGGGGGGGCAAATAAGTTGGACAAATGGTCAGCAAACATTACCATTTGAAAACTTTTCATGTCACATAAATTCGCCGTTTCTTAAAGTCATATGGAACAAAGGGTGCCGCTAGCATGTCTCCGTGGCAAAAGCTCATGACGACATGCCACTAAGTGAAAAGTTCACTTACTACCATTCCGTGTTCTTTCAAAGTCAGCGACTGCAGGGCCTGATCGCTCGAAGCAGGGTAAACTGCATGTGTGTCGGTTTACAATGAGTGCAGCTTTGTGTAGTATGACCATGCGCGAGCACACTACATCGCTCTTCAACCAAGTGTTCGGAAAGGGGAACGTAAGGTAATCACTCGCTGCTGGCACAAGGCATCATTAGCAAACTTCGTCTGAGCAAGCCCAAACGAGAGCCGATGGATGAGAAAGAAAAGCACGCACATACCCTACACTGTCCAGAAAGAGAGTGTCTCCCCACTGCGCGCGAGACGTTTCACGACACTCGCACATGGCGCCATCGTTGCGTTCTGGTGCAGGGTGAGGGAGGCTAAAATCACCCCCGCTCGCCTATCACTGTATGATTGCAAAAGAGGGGAGAGATGATCGGACTCGTGGGATCGGAGAAAACCAACACATTGGCAATGGACAAGCCTCAATCCCCAAAGGTTTTCAATATTCAACGTTTTGCAATTCGTGCTTGCAACAATCACTTGCAACAAGTGCTTCTATCTTGAAGTCTTCCCCAATTAAGTGTACATAGCTCTTGTCCAGGTATGCAGTGTTTGAGAGGATCCATCATAGCTCTTAACTGTTACCATTTTACCTCGTCGCATCTCCTGTAGCTTCACCATGATTTCATTAATCAGAGTCACGGAAACTTCTGTGTAAAATAATGCATTTACTTTTCTTCCATTTATAATTAGCACAGTCTGTAAAACTTTGACCTACTCAAGCAGACAGCTAGTCTTTATTACATAGGTGGGGATGTTCACCCACACTTATCCGTTTTTAGTCTCCTGTTGGTCTGCGTCCCATGTGCTCAGATTTAGATGCACGTTAAAGAATCCCAAGTGGTCAAAATTTCCGGAGCCCTCCATTATGACGTCTTTCATAATCTTGGTGGTTTGGGGACATTAAACCCCACGTATAAATTAATGGAGGTCTGCATTACGAGGCCGACAGCATTATCTGCAACCGACAGCAACCGAATAGGAGCAGGCGAGGACATTCTATCGAACATGTTTGGCTTGATAAAGCCATTCTTGGAAGCAGTGTTAGCACTTAGAGTCTGTCTTAACACAGCTAGCAATCGTGCGTGTTGCTCAGTCTTGTAAAGCCTGCACTTGCAACACTTGCTCCGTAAGCACTGCAACGGGCTGGTTAGCGTCACGTGGAAATGGCTTGTCACTAGTTATCTGTCTGAAGTGCTTATCATAGTCTAACATCTTGATATTTATATTCCACATACCGTGGCTGATGAGAATTGCCTCGGTGACATTTGCCTTGCTTGCAATTCCCTGCAAAAGGCTTGTTGATGTTGCTGACTCTAGGAGTTCAACCTGTTGTTCATCTTCAGCCTTTTAGTATGATGTGAGGTACGGTTTTCTTTCTGCAGTAGTACCAACTCGTACTTGAATCCACATCCTGTCACACTGTGCCAAATGTAAATTAGGAATCCGGGACTGATAAACTGTTGTTGACTTTTTGATCTAATCATTCAGTCTTTTTAATTTTTTACTCTCATTGACGCTCCTCTCTGTTTTGGACACTACAATTCTTTGTGGCTTTTACGACAGGTCAGTCAGATGGGCTGGGTGCAGCAGCTGATGAAAGAGACATCTCCCCTTATGTATTTTTTTTCTTTAGAATTCATGAACATTGGTTTGTTCGAGGGCTTAGTGCAAATTTCTGGCCCTATATTAAGCAGGTTTTCATCTGTGAATTCTGAATCGTGAATGTTGTGCAGGGCCATTGGTCTGCGGTAGCCCTGAGAGAAAACATAAAAGCCAACCAGAGCAGACAGCTTTACTAGCTGGAACTCATGCCCAGACTGCCAGCATTCCTGGTAAGCGATAGTGTGCCATTGAGGAGTGTGCACCAGGCTGCCCTTCCTTTCCCTCTGTTCTTGCTGGCAGCCATCAGCGCCCCCACAATGTCATGTTGAGATGCTCTTCTTTGCTGTCATCGACAAAAAAAAGACATGGTAGATTTGTTATTCTGTCTTAAGAAACGTATGCCGCTTTCCAACCGCGCTCCTTTGAGGCAAGGAGCTGAGCTTAGGCAGATCACGAAGACTAGCTTATGGACACTCAAATAAAAGCTTGAAGGCATCATGCAATTTTTTCTTGCAACATTTACCAATGCTGGGTGGTACCAGCTGCATTTACATCTGCTCATGCTTTCCTATGAAACAAGCTAGGTGGATGTTCTTATCCTGGGAAACACGTTACAAACGAATTGACTATCTTCTGGTAGGTTGTCGTGAGCACTGAGAGACAGGTGTCTCCACTTCTAAACAATAGGCTTGTGTGAGTATTCAAACACTTCGAATATTCAAACGAATAATGCAGTATTCGAATTCGCTTCAAACCAACTTTAATTGATTCAAAATTTCGTATTATTCGAAACGAACAAATAAATGCATGTTTTATTAAGTAAAGGTGGTTTCACCGTGAAAGCATGTATTCAGGTGTATACTAGTTTTTGTGCAATTTCTTTGTAAAAGTGGTTTCGCTGCAGTGAAGCCGTGTTAAACTGTAAAAATGCATAACCAGAAAAAATCTGCACTGCTGTGAAGCCCCACCTCAAAGTTAAATGAGACTATTACTTTCATATCGATTCATTTTTCAAGTTTAAAAGCTTGTCATAACGACTTATATGCCCTAAGTGTAACAAGTTTGAAAAAAGTAACGTATTTTACAGCGTATCACTCGCATTCTAGTGAAAGTGATATTCTTCTACTATTCAATGTTGTTTCTATTTTTTTTGGTGTAAAAAGTCATTTCCACAATCCTTGTTTCAATTTTTTTTAAATATTGTGCAGGTTAGTTAAGTCATGACAGATATGCCTATTGGCGTTTATAACATGGGATATATATATACATATGTACTATAGACAAGTGTTTGTTATTTCAGTATATAGTATTAAATAAAATTCGTCCTCCTCTATTCAAAGTATATTCAAATTTATTCGACCAGTCACTATCAATCCTATCCAACCAATCACTATCCGCTTGGGATTCACTTCGAACCTGAAAGGCACTATTCGCACAGGTTATGAAGAAACAATGTGATGAAGAAACGGGCTATTGAATTCTGGCATAAAATAAAAACACCACTTCCATCTTTGAAGTGTAGCGTAGCTCTAGTTTGTCAGCTTCACATAGCAGGGTGTGCTGACTCAAAGCTTTTTTTCAAGTCATCGTGCTTTTTTTTTTGCCATGATGCCTGTGTTTTAGTCGGAATTACAATGTGGCCCTGACCAGAACTTTCAAAAGTAATTTTAAAAACCCAATTTCGGCCCAAAATGGGCGCATCGCATCAGCGTTAAGTGTGCGTTGTGCAGTGTGCCAGCCTCTCAATACCCTTTGCCTCACTGATCCAATAATTATGTATGGCACTGGAACAATGCCACTGTGTTTTCCAGTAGGGTAGCCCGTAATGAGCGCAAGTAATTGTGACACGTGCACTCATGAGGAAAGCTGAATGTATCTGCCAGCTGTATTGCCAACATGTGGTGACAGTGAAGGATTACACTAAGCCTGCCTTTTGAGTTCATTTTGAGGGAGAGCAAACAAAAATGAAATCGATTCCCAGTCATACCTCACTGCTTATTTTCAAGTAAAACGACAAAACTGCATATGGTGTTGGGGTACCTTCTTGTGAAACGTCTTCCTTGAAGACCTTTCCTAGTCAGCATAAGCAGTTTGCAGTGCTACAGGCAGGTATTGGTTAAAGCTAAAGAAGAGCGAGTGGTCGTGTAATCGCATCCAGAACAAAAACTGCAGCTTACAGTGGCTTCACTCGTGTGACCCGCACTGGCTCAACACGCCATGCAGTTCCCCTAAGGGGAGACGCAGCGCCCGACCGCACAGCTTCAGCAGCTGCAGAGTATAACGAACCAGCCGAGCAGAAGTAAGAGCTGTCAGCACCAGCTGTCAGCTCTGCCATGTTATGCAGAAAGGAAATCACACAACATAGAGGTGAGGTGATGTTGGGTACTGAGCAGGGCATCTTGAACGATGCTGCCCTCTGCTGTGAAATGAAGCAAGTTGAGCCGCACTGCATCATGCAAATATAGCTGAATCTTCGGTTCGAGTTTAGCTTTTAGAAAAATTCTTCCTCCTATGTATTTCTGGACGGTATCCGATTTAATGCAAGGTATTTTTTATGCCAAGTGCAAAGAGTGGTTTATGACCCCTTTAAGCAGGCTTGTGTTTAAGCAGCTCACTGTGCTAGTTTTAAAAGTAAGTTTACTTGGATGATGTTTTTGTTGATTTTTAAATGATCCACCGTGCTTTTGCGGGAACTTCTTCCACGTACGTTGCCTGGCAGCAACTGACGAAAAGCAATGCCTCATTTTCCCTAACGGCATGCAAGGTGTACATTTGCCAAATACTGTTTATGAACCCGCTCATTTCGTTATTTATTTTTATTGATGGCAATTTCGTTTAGGAGAACTGGCAGAGAGTCTCTGTGCTGTGAGGAGAGGCGAGGCAGAGTAATGACAGCAGGGCTACTGAAATCACTCGTGGAAGTGGGCATGAATCCAAAGAGCAAGTGGGACGATGCAAGTGAGGAGAAATGGATCATGCTGTCAAAACTACTGAAGCCCCATAGTTCTTTGTGGGACAGCACCAAAACACACGTGAAATCCGATGCAGAGTCGCTGCGAAGCTTGCTCGTATAACCGATGTCAACATCACTGTGGTCAAACTACACTTGGCTGTCGCCATTACCACCGGGCTCACTGGCAGAAGCAAAATAAAAACGAGTAAAGAGCATACCATCATGAATAGCTTTTGATAAATCTCAGTCGGGCTGCATTTGTGACAATCATGAGAAAGTTGAAGGGACATTAACATGTAAGGAATCACTTTAATTTTGCTGTATATTTTCTCGCTTGGTTAAGGTCAGTTCACAGTAAGAATGGCATGAATCTGATTGCAGTATGATCATTTGCCATTGCAGTATGATCATTTGCCATTGCAGTTCGACATTGCATATTTTTTTAGTGTTACTGTCGCTCCCGAATATATGAAGCTGAGGTATATCAAATTATTGTCTATATCGAACAGTTGAGAAATTCGCTTGATTTTCTCATGTAAAAGTATGAGACCGGTGCACCAGTATATCAAACACACACACAGCAGGTCGTCTGCTATATCGAATGCTGTGCCGCACCGAAGCCCAGAAAGTGTATTTTTCTTGGCAAATATTGATCAATTTTCGGCCGCATTTTAACAAATTCTGATCCCTTTTTCCGCGTACGTGACGAAAAGGCGGTGTTATTCGACCTGCTGATCTGGTTCTTTGCGCGGCACTTGCGAGTGCACCGGTACATTTGAAGCACGATCTGCGGGTCCTAATGTGTGGGCATAGTGTTTTTCAAAAGTCCAATTGCCGAGGACACCAAAATGAGAATGCGAAGTTACTCGGCCATTTCGTTGCAATGTTTGCCTTCCCTTCTTTGTTTGTTAGTGTACAATGAATGCCCTGCGGGCAACAATATTAGAGTACATGGTATAGATGGCACCATGTAGATCAACCATTTTTCACTACTGGATTCTGTGTTTGCTTTAGTAGTCTGGTGAATTTTTCTTAGGGCAGAATTTATCATGTGTGGGTAACTGCATGCTTGTTCATTGTCTAATGAATTACAGTAGTGTATAGCAATTCCTATTTAACTATATTTGACCGTGTTGTGCATTTGCTCTTTGTAGGTTACAAGTGCTCCAGATACCTAGGATATTGTATACTTGGAAAACAGCCTGACATCACTGCTTGTGGAGGACAAAAATAAAGTAGACTCTCTGTTGATGGGTGTCTGTTAAATGGAACTACTGTTAAATGGAATTAGTGTTTCTTTCAAAATTCGTTTTGTTCTTGTATTTTGTGCCCTTGTTCATCTCTCAGTTAACGGAACGCTTGTTAAATGCAACATATTTCTCCGGCCCCTTCAGGTTCTGTTTAATGAGAGCCTAGTATAGATTGCAGATGCCATTCACAATACGTATTGGGATGTTCAACATAACTACTGCTCAACTACATCAAGCAGGAGTTTGACTTTTCTCGTTATTCACATAGTATCTTGGTATCTTGATACTAGGTTCGTGCTGTGTTTTCAATCTTTAATTTGCTGAGTGGCTCTTTTGGAATGAAACAGGTTGCCCACTAGAACAGTTTCGATTGACAAGCGCTGCACATTTTGTTTCATTGCATTATTTACTGGACAGCTTCAGTTAAGTGATGGAAATTTTATCCATGCCAAGAAGAAGGTGAAATGTAAGCATTTCATATTCATAGAATATAAGGGGCGTTTTTTTTCTTTTCATGTGATCATGCTTTCTACTGTTTTCTAAAGTTTGGGTGCACGCAGCCTCACTCAATAGTTGCTTGTGTCCCTTCTGTGGTCGTGTCTCTTTTTGTATTTTTAAAGAGAGTGCTGGAAGCATTCAACAGGTTAAAATATGCATACTTTGTTCTTTTCAAAATCATGTTTAGAACTTGCCTTTTTTAGATGCTCATTGTTCCTGCTTTAAGCAGTGAAACTGTGTTTCAAAGGCAGTCTCATTACTCTGCAAGTGTACGCCTGTGAGCAAAAGTAAACAGACCTCATAAGTGCAAGCCAAAATCACCGTCTCTGCCATCTAGTCTCTAGCCATCTCCTGTGGAGGGCAGTACATTGATGCAATTCCTCAGAATTCTCTCGTTAGCAGACTGCTGGCCATAAGACTGCCTAGAACAGATGGATAGGGATAGCAACATTCCGCATGCTTTTACCTTTATCTAGGGGTGTGTGAATATTTGAACATTTTAATGCATTTCAAGTAGTGTTTGCTGTTTAATCTTATTTGCACAAGAATTTTGCGATTCGAGCTTCCTGAAGACAAACGCAGTGAATGTCCAATTGGCAATGACCCCTTCAGATTTTTAATATCCTTCACCATATAGCGTTCTCGTATTCCAGCAAAACTGTATTTTGGTTTTAACATAGATATGACAAATGTAGTAGAAGTGGGGGTTCAATTAATGCTGTTTTTGGCAAATAATGCAGAAATCTGTGCAATAAATTTCAAAAAATCGGACACTGAAGATGTTCGCATCCAAAATTTCAGCATCTACGAGGCAGATTTGGACCTACGAACTATGAAGGGGCACACCATTGTCTGTCACGTCAGTAGGGCTTCCACAGTAATTGAAAGAGGAGAAGAGGCTAAGGAAATAGCGTCTTTGCCTTTCACTTGTCAAGTGTTGTCAGCAATACCTCGGGAGCACCGAATCTTGTACATAAATACCATTCACCCTCTGCATTGCCTCATTCCTGATAAAGCAACTACGAAACACCACCCTTCCAGTGCTTGATCAACCTAGCCAAAAGAAACACTTTCATGCTGATATCTCATAAGAATATGAATAGGAATCCTCTACAACATTTTTTATGCAATTTAGCCTCATAGTATCAAAAAAATATATTCAATTCAGTTCACGGTCACACTTCAATATTTGAATTGGCTTCGCACCCGAAATTTCACTATTCGCACAACTCTGCTTTTATCCTTTCGAACTCTACAAACGAGGGGGGAGGGGAGCACTGTACTAAGTTGCCGTCCCCCCCTCATAATGTACAACTGCCAGTGTAGTCGGTTTGCCTGCCAAACTGAAGATATGAGCACAAGTACTAGAGTTGCCGAAGGACATTGATCCATCTCGCAACGCCTGACTCAAAGCCAAAGATCTGGCATAGGCTTCTACTTACCATCTACTTTGCACATGATCGGTTCCCGCAGAATTGTGGGATCTAACGAAACTTTTTTTAAAGAAGGGCAGAGGTTCCCACAGTTTCGAACAAGTTAGAATGTTTACATAGTTCTATCAGAGTGAATATCAAGAACTGTGTCTTGGGAAGAGTGGAAGTGTTGGCATCGTATGTATCTATTTATTTCTAAGGTAAAGAGATGTGTATGCTGCAGACATGAGCTTGTGTCTTTTGCTTCTGTGCAGTTGTGCCTTGCATACTTTAATGTAGCTGCAGTGAAAATAAACATGCCTGATTTAAGTTAGTTTTTGTTTTGTGTGTACAAGTATATTGCCATTTTTCATCCTGAGTCTGAGGTCTAAGTTTCCACAGGCGGCCGCAATAACACTAACTGTGCAGACATCCTATAGTTCTCTATTTAAGCATACACTAGCATTTCACATTTACAGACACCTTTTTGCTTATAAAATAATCACAAAAGGGTACCATGCAGCTGTCAAGTTACGAAAAGCGTGTATGAAGCCCAGACATACGTAGAATGGGGAATGGGTATATTTTATTGTAATCAGGTGCCTCTGTAGGCATTTTATTTTCAAGAGGTTCTACACGACTTTTGAACAATGTTTCCCGAGGCACATACTAGGGACCTTCATTCAAAAAATTCAGCACTATTAGAACATATATAGTTGCTTCAATGCTGCCTCAATCGTAGCTCTATAACTATACACAACAGAACTTCTGATTTCTTTACAAGTCCACTACGATGCATTTCAGTGGCCAGTTTTCAAGAGTTGTCAGCAGTGAACACAATGATTTTTTAATGTCAGCATTTACCTGTGGCGTTTCAATAATTTCTCAGATTCTATTGTAAGGCAGCCTTGAGAACTGCCCCCGCATGACCTAGCTACGGCTTGATCGGCAGACCTAAGCCTAGTGTGGCACTGTCGCTCTGATTTCTAAAGGAACCTTATTGCATTGCTAGTCAAGAGAGGCGACTACACAAAGCAACCCTTTTCGGAGGAGCACACAGGCCATATTTGCACGCATCCCACCCCATAGCTTCTACACACACACATACATCTGTGCATGGTGCCTGTGTGTTTTGCAGTAGAGTGCGTAGAGCTTTTCATTGGTGTATGTCGCCACTGCACGTGTGTCGTATACTATTCTTTTGCGGTAACACTGATTTTGGTCTGCCGACTGCCTTTGAGAGCATCATAGGTCGGGTCATCTACGCTGCAAAGACGCCAACAGTCCACAGGTGGTCTGCAGAAGATGCTGTCTGCGTTTTGTCGCTCTCACAGCCTTTCGTCGGCAGATCCTCTGGTCACACTGGAGTACACTGCAAGTGCGCGCGAGGACACCGACTGAACTTGCATGAAGACCTGGAAACAGGGGACCACCTGCTCCGCTTGTTTGCTCATTTTCAGCCATGGTCCCTCCTCTGCCATTTTCCTGTGTCAAGGGATGAGGGGGATGGGGCAAGTAGAATATTTAGTTGTAGTGGGATTTGGGGTAATTATATTTTACCAAATGATGAGGATGATTGACGTGAGGTATCTCAGCATCCTGCCGGTAACCTTTCATTTCATGCTTTGCCTTTCATCTTATAAAGATAAAAAAATCTTGAAAAGGCAGTGTCTCTGACCCTATAGGAACAACGGCTGTGAAGGATTTTCATATCTTCAAGGCTTCATTTTCCCCTGAACATAGGCCTTAATTTGCAATTTAATGCATAAAGCTTCACGTACGCTCCTGCTTTTCATTAAATCAGATACATTTTAATGGAAACTCCGAAAAACAGTGAATTTCCAATCAGTCTATGAAAATTAGGAAAATTTATTTTTAAGTCAAGTGGTACTCGTTCTTACAGCCGCCTTTACAGCTATTACTGGACTGTGGAATGACTGTTTTCATGACCGCAAGCAATTGATTGATTGATTTGTGGGGTTTAACGTCCCAAAACCACCATATTATTATGAGAGGCGCCGTAGTGGAGGGCTCCGGAAATTTCGACCACCTGGGGTTCTTTAACGTGCACCCAAATCTGAGCACACGGGCCTACAACATTTCCGCCTCCATCGGAAATGCAGCCGCCGCAGCCGGGATTTGATCCCGCGATCTGCGGGTCAGCAGCCGAGTACCTTAGCCACTAGACCACCGCGGCGGTGTATGACCGCAAGCAAGAAATAAGTGCCAAAAAATTAACATCTTCCTAAAGGGAACCCTGATGGGATGCAAAGCAGCAGCATTGCGTTGGGCGCGGTCGACGTTTTTGACTCGCGCCTCGGTGGTGTTGAAGACGTGACGTCGCCTTTCGGTAAACGTGATCGGCTTTGCTAACCCTCGCGACGCCGGCGACGGCCGAGTTACGCCAAATCGCTTCGGCGCGCGAAGGAGCTTCGCTTTACGGCGTCCTCTTAATCACAGATAAACGAGCCGTAAGAGTGTTCACTCGATGTGCCGTCGAACGTTGCGAGCGGTGGTGAGGGTGAATCGAGAGAGAGGTGACACGCGGCGAGTGCACGGCAGGCGAGGGAGAGAGGGACGTCACCGCGCATTGCGAGGGAAAGCGTGACCTACTTGGCACTTCCCCAACACCTGCGGCGAGGGGAACGTGGTGCGGTGCGTTAGCACGGTGATACTGATGGACAGCGTTACACAGGCTAGTCAAAGAGCTGCTTCGCATCTGAAAAAAAAAGATACTCGTCCAATACGTTCACCCTCTGTCACAGGTGTCGCGCCATGCACAGAAAAAAAAAATGATAGGCGTCGTATCTTCTATCGCACCGTCGTAATCGGTGCTCGTTACACTGTACAGATGGCTCGACGTATTAAATGACCTGGAACGAACCTCATCAGGAAAACGCTGAACGTGTAGGGGATGTCGAGAGGACATTCACATCTTGTGTGTCCGACCTACAACGGGGAAAAGATCCGGCGCGGCTAATTTCGTGCGCACATGGAGATGCATCGGGGCAGTTTCGTTGTCACCGGGACACCTCTCCGATTCGTGTCTTGTCGCCTCGCTTGATGAAGGATTCGGCTACACGGTCGGCCGAGCAGCGCGGATCGGGCGATCAGTGAACGTGTATATACGTCAATAGTGGAATCACTCACGTGCGGTGCGTGGTGTTCTAACCCATAGAGTTTCCTAAAATTAACCATAGGGGACTCTGGCGCTGCGATCGTTCAGCGACCATGGGAATGATGGGTAGTTACTACTACCCATCATTCCCATGCTCGCTGAAGCGCCGTGCGTTGCAGCTCCCATACACACTATAGTGCCAGAGTTCCCTCTAGTGCATATTAGGAAACTCTATGGTCTAACCAATAAGAGACAACCGAGGATTAGCCCCGCCATTGCAATTACTAGCGTTACCACTCCCGTACATCTAATAAGAAAATGTGGAAAACGTGGGTAAAGTGCCTCTGGAAGTATCCAACGTCGTTCTGTTGGTCTTCCCTTGTTTTGGGGCTCCGCGTGCCTCATTTCCTTCTGAGCGCAGGTGCGCAGATTATTTTAGATGCGGAACATCTAATACTCGAGGCTTGTAGTGCGGCGCCGTCCGCAAGCTTCCTCCTCCTTCTTCCACCATCTGTGCATCCCTTCCTCCTCTACACACCGCGCGCGCTTCACTCCTCTACCATCTGTGCACCCTTCCTCCTCTACACACCGCGTGCGCTTCTCCTCTTCACGAACATTCGCTAGCTGTATAATGTAGCGCGCATGCGCCGTCACGCTTCGAGAACATCGGCAGCTGACGCGCGCGCATGCGCCGTCGCGCTTCGAGAACATCGGCAGCTGACGCGCGCGCATGCGCCGTTGCGCTTCTCCCCCTTCTCGACATTCGACAGCTGACAGTGCATGCGCCGTCGCGCTGTATATATACTCAAGGTCGGTGCTCGCTCGCTCAGTTGCTGCTCGTCGGTTGGTTTGTACGGCGCGTCGACGTCCGAGGTCGCAATGATCGACGTCCCTTCGACCAGCGCCGGCCAAAGTGTTGGCGGAACCGCAACCAAGTCGTCGTCCGAAGACAAGGCAGCGCGGAGAAGAGCTCGCGACGCCGAACGTAAACGTCGGCGTCGAGCGGAAGATTCTCAACTTAGAGAACGTGAAGCCGCTGAGAGACGTCAGCGTCGAGCAGCAGCACCGGATTCGGCCCCTTTGAAACGATAAATAAACACCGCCCTTTCGCATACGTGTCGTACGTGTTCAATCATTTAACACCCCTCCTACAACCACGTTAACCAATTTAGCCAGCGACCCAAGTAAGTCGCAATTTAACACCCCATTTCACAACCACGTTAACCAATTTAGCCATCGACCCAAGTAAGTCGCACTTTAACACCCCGTTAACCAATTATATGCTCCGCACCCTCCTCAGTGTTCCCCCGAGGGAAGCTGCGGGCAATTTTTTTTCGGTAAGCCCCGTGAGTGCATGCGCACATTAGGTGGTTGTAAGGAACAAGCAGGAACGTGTTCTGCACTCCGGCGTCTCGTTTCGATAAGTATGTGCAACATTCTTTAATTTTGGCTTACGTCCGCCACGTTGGTGGAGCGTTCACGGTGCTCGCATGCTAACCCGAAGGTCGCTGGTTCGATCTCGGCCGTGGCGGTCGCATTCAGATGGCGGCAAAAAGTTCTTCACGATTGTGCCCCCCCCCCCCCCCATAGTCATACTGCGGTTTCGAAACGTAAGGTCTCAGATAAAGTTATTGTTTTTGATAAATGCGAACTCCGCCTGTTTCGCACAAGTGTACATAAAGAACCTCGGTTCTAGTAATACACAGTTTCTCGTAAGCTCAAAGCAACACTTTCAAAGTTTCTCTTCATTGGTTACTGTATTGAACTATTCACATAAATTGCTAATTGTGATTGATTGATTGATTTGTGGGGTTTAACGTCCCAAAGCCACCACATGATTATGAGGAACGCCGTAGTGGAGGGCTCCGGAAATTTCGACCACCTGGGGTTCTTTAACATGCACCCAAATCTGAGCACACGGGCCTACAACATTTTCGCCTCCATCGCAAATGCAGCCGCCGCAGCCGGGATTCGATCCCGCGACCTGCGGGCCAGCAGCCGAGTACCTTACCCACTAGACCACCGCGGCGGGGCAAGTGAATCAATGCTTGTTCTCGCACGCAAATAAAAACTATCTGCCCGGTTATGTGAACTTAAACTTCGCTTGGGACGATACACTGGAGTATATATCTAGACTGAACCAACCTAGACTAACCACTGATTTAATTAAATCACACAAACTTTCCTCCTGGAAGCATGCACGAGTGCGATAACAGTCATGACCGCGTGACGAGAGGGCACTCCCGCGTCGAGATCACTTTCTACCCAAGAAAATCAAGCTCGCTTTAGTCTGCGCTCTTCCTTTCTATATTTCTACATCTAGTTTCAAGCGCTGTTCGCATAATAATTTCTTCTTTGAGCGCACTTGGCTTGTATTTGAAAACATTAATTCTTGCGCTGCATTTGGTCACAAGAGCGAATGACGGTCTATCCTGATGACGGTGGCTTTCATGAGTTCGCGTGCCGAATGCCTGGAACCTTGCGAAATTTGTTATGACGTAGAATTGTTTTGCAGGGCAAAAATCTTGCTAATACTAGCACCTGGTGTGTTCTGTGACCAACGCAGAAGAACACGGGTAAGAAAACGAAAAAAAAACGCACACACACACACTTTGGAAATATGACCTCTGATTTTTTTAGTGTCGATTTACATTCCTTGATTTCTTTTTTTTACCATTTGTGTTGAGTTCTGGATTTTTTTTTTTTGAAAATTGAAGAAATGTTAGAAACCGCAGTGTTCGATTCAGTTTTTTTTCTTCGAAACAAACAAATATATTTGAGAGTCGAAACAAAACCGCGCATGGAAGCCAGAAATAAAGATCGCACCTAAAATTTCGAACTCTGACGTTGCAAAACTCGACAAGACGTGTCTGACACAGGCGAAGGCCATATTTGTCTATTGTCGCGCCAGACTTGGCCGTGTCGCAACAACCTAGCCCAACGCTGAAGAGACGAAGTGCTGGGATGATGCGATGAAATCGGCTTTGTCGTGAAGACGGGAACTGGGGATGGCTTCATTGAAAGGCATTCCAGCATTATAGAGGAAAAGAAGGAATAAGAAAAAAAAATGTGCTAGGGAGCTTATCTATGTTAAATGTCGGCTGGCTACACTTCACAATGAAAAGTAAACGTTACGAGGGCACTGAAACGGTTTTTCACAATCTTTGTAGTTTGTGCAGTATTCAGTACCGGCCGAGATAAATACAAAAAGTGTGGTGATAACGTGTGCACGAAAACTGAAATTGTTGGAATTCAAACTTCAAAACCGAGCAGATCCAACGAGAAAAAAAAATTCATTTAACTCTGCAAGTGACGCCACTGGCTACTTCCAAATCTGCGCATCTTTAAAATAAGAGTCAAGGTTTTACGTCCCTAAACTACCATATGGTATAAGAAACGCCGTATTGTAGCGCTTGGGAAATTGCGGTCATCTGGTGTCCGTTGACGTGCACTGCTATTGCACAGTGCCTCTACCATTCCGCCTCCATTTAAATGTGACTGCCGCGATGGGGATCGAACTCGCGACCTTTGGGCCACACCCGAGCACCGTAGCGATTGTTCCAACGAGGCGGATAACCACGCACCTCTTCTAGACATATTCCATAAGTCTGTGTTCATGTTGGCCATTGCACACTACACCTGTAGTGAGTGAGTGTTGTGGTTGTTTTGAAGATAGCGATACTTAAAAAAATATTTTTGTATCTGGCAACGTACAAATAATCTGTGATCCACGTGCGATCCCAATATAAACGGGGGCTCCGAAAAACACTTCGCGAAAAAGTAAAGATACCATCTAAGTGCATCTCAATCCCATTTCGACACACCAAAGAAGTGGGTGTCAGCAAGAAATGCTTGTTTCAGAGACATCGCAAGCTTTTTTTTTTCTTGCTTTGGTAATGTTACCATTGCTCGTTTATTGTTAAAGCGCCGCGTTGTCTAATTAAAGAGCGTTTAGCAACCAATATTTTTCAATATGAGGTCTACAGCTATTATTGTGGTGTTATAGCATCTTTAAAATAAAAGATTGATCGATATGTGGGATTTAACGTCCCAAAACCACCATGTGATTATGCGAGACGCCGTAGTGGAGGGCTCCGGAAATTTCGACCACCTGGGGTTCTTTAACGTGCACCGAAATCTGAGCACACGGGCCTACAACATTTCCGCCTCCATCGGAAATGCAGCCGCCGCAGCCGGGATTCGATCCCGCGACCTGCGGTCTTTAATATAAAAGAAACGCGAAAATAGAGCCTTTGCGGAGATAGTAATCTAAGTGCATGAAAAGTGAACGGAAACTAAAGGCAACTATTAAGTCGACTTTGATTGTTGAAATAGCGGTCCAGAAATCTTGTCGTGCCACTTTTGTGCCAAGGAAGTGCTTATTTCGAAATAAAATCACGTTTAGTGGTCCGCATCGGATTTGCGCACTTCAAGTTAACCGCCTCAAGAGGATCGTGTCACGTCACCGTAGCCGTGCACAACGTTGCCCGGCTTTACTGCGCGGCCGCCGACACTTGTAGCAGCAGAACGGACGCAGCGAAAGCCACAGCAGCAACAACGGCCATTGAACAATTTTCTGCCATTGGTTCCGAGATGACAAGCGCGCCTGGGTCAACTGAGCCTCGCTAGATGGCACGGCCTGTCCAGGCTGAAATCGAATTTTTGAATCACTCGCACCAATCTCCACAATAACGTCCGGCGGTTCTTTTTTCCATGAATTAAACAGAAACGAACAAGCTGTATTTTATTACGTTTTTTAATACACGGAAGGTCCTTTATTTAGTGCAGCTAGTTTGCTTACTAGTGCTTAATTGTGGGCTGTAACTCTGACGTCATTGCGATCGTTCTGTGAATCTCCTACTGTGATGCATGTGTTCTCGTGCATTTACCTTATAATTTCTCGGTAAGTAGGGCACTGCTGTTGATAACATTGTCGTTTCAGACGTTGTCATACATTGAGTTTTCACTCTCACGTGAATTGTTATTTGACTTTAGTGTCCATTTAAAGCAACGAAAGCAGGTATTTAGAGAGCCTTCAATTATCATATCACTTATATGTCTTTGACAGTAAGCAACCGGGAAGTCATTTGTTACAAGGTAGAGGGAACACTCTAAAAAAAGCATTGCATGACATTTTACAATTAATTAATCGCTACCAAACGCAGCATTAAAAAGCATACAGTGCGAGAAATGCAATTATTTTTTTTTCTATATTGGTTACAGACTTAGCGGCTTCAGCGTCAGGAACGACTTGCGAAACCCATTGATACATTCTGACGTAACTGATGTTTAGGTTTATTACGTAATTATCGCGGTCCATAATAACTTGTGGAATAGAGCTCTGTATCGTCATTAGAGCAAGAAAAAAGTTAATAATTGTAACGTCTTCTATACCTCACGAGAAAGTGAATCCTAAAGGCTTTCGAAAAGCGTTCAGCAGCCATTCGCCAAAACTCACCTCTCAACGATGTCACGAATAAATCACCCACTATTCTTCTCTTCGAATTAGCTATCTGTGGAACCAACTTCCGTCTCCTTTAACGGTCTCTAGCTCGAAGCTCGGATCAGGTCTGCCTACAGCGCTGATTCCACGCCGTGGCAAGCAAGCAGTGAATGCACACTGCCTCCCCTTGGGTTGCCTTTCCTGGTCATTGGCGACCTCCAATGCGTCATTGTCATGCAAGGCTTTCAGTATAGAGCTCTCTACGTAGGTGCCCCCCCCCCCCCCCCCATTTCATTCTTGTTTTCTAACGCTGCTCACAGAAACTTACGCGTCAAGAACGCTAATAAAGAGCACGGGAGAAAGCTGTTCGTGCTCACGCAGCTGCTAAAGTCTCTCATTGCTTGCTCATACTTTTTTCAAGCAAGAAAAATAAAAAAAATACGAGCGAGCATTGAACCGCAGTGCGTAAGATATACTATAATACCCACTCTTTCGTACCTTGCAGCCACCGGTCCTTGCTATAATGTCCATTCCAAACATTAACGTCCATTCCCGTGTTCCTCTCCCTTTCTTTTTAAAGAATTATCTGATGTTTGGTTCTTATCGCGTCCTTTGTCCCCAGTCTGCGCTGCGGAAGGGAACCCTTCCCGCTGTATTTGTTGAAGAGGGTCGAAAGATACCGGATCGCCGCTGCCGGCGCAAATTAATGGCCGTTATAAATGGGGCCGGCTAATAGAGAGCTGCGACGCGCTGCCGCCGGAAAATGTGGTAGTCGTGCGTCTTGATGTAGGAGCCGCTCTGGATGGGGTTCGCGTGCGCCGTAAGTCTTCTCGTAACGACGTCGGCTGGCAGAACGGGAATAGGCAGCCGGTACATTAAACAAAGAGAAAAAAAAACAACGACAGAGAGAAGACGTCGACTGAAATCTCTGGTGTCGGAAACTAGAATCTCCGCCTTCTTGCTTCTAAATTATGTCGAGCGGTGGAGAATCCAGTAGTCTAGGCCTGCAATTTCCTGTCATTGTTGAGAGACACAAAGTAAACACGCACATGTAGACAAGGCGTTCGACTTGTTTGCCGACTTTATTGCTTTTTATAGTTGTCTATGTATGCGCGCTCGTCGAACGCTTGCCTTTCATTTGTCACTTCGAATGATAAAGGTGACTGTTGTTTTGTTTTTATTGCGACAATAGTTTCTGGGATAACTTAGTTTCCATGGCATAAGAGAGTTGGCTAATAAAGTTAATTTGGCAATTATTTTACGCTTAGTAGTCAAACAAATACAGGTTGTATGTGCACACATGTCACTAATGTTGAACACACACACACACACACACACACACACACACACACACACACACACACACACACACACACACACACATATATATATATATATATATATATATATATATATATATATATATATATATATATATATATATATATATATATATATATATATAGTGTAGTGAAAAAGAGGGGCCTCAGCGGCATTTCTCGGCGCCTCAGGGGCATCGCCATCAGCATAAGCTCGTGCTTGCTGCGCTTGGCCGGACGCTGCTTGCTGACTGCTTCGCCTTCTGCGTTCTGCTCTGCAAATAAACCCCGTTACAAGTGGTGGAGTCTGCTGGGTTTCGATCACCCTGGAGCTTCGAAATCGCATTTTACCATTCATTATGCCTACCGATGCAAGCGCCGCTCCAACTCCTCCACAGGCACCGCCTACTGTTCTCTGCGCCGGTTCTCTGCGTCTGCGAGATCCCCCCTGTTGTTTAGAAGACAAGGACGTTGACGACTGGATTTCAATGTATGAAAGAGTGAGTACTCACAACAAATGGAATGACGCCGCCAAGTTGGCCTACGTCTCCTTCTACCTGTCAGACGTGGCCAAGCTGTGGTTTATAAACCACGAAGCGGAACTTTCTACATGGTCGGTCTTCAAAACGAGCCTCACACAAGTTTTCGGACGGCCGGAGATACGCAAACGCCGTGCCGAACAACGCTTGCATACTCGGTCCCAGCAGCTTGGTGAGAATTTCACAAACTATATTGAGGACGTTCTGGACCTTTGCAAGCGAGTCAACGAGTCGATGTCCGAAGAGCTTAAGATCAAGCACTTCATGAAGGGCATTGAGGACGACGCTTTCCAAATGTTGCTTTCTAAGAGTCCTCGCACTGTCCTAGAACTGACCGAGTTATGTCAGAGTTTTGACGAGTTACGCAGGCAACGTCTTTCCACCCGACGTCCCTCGGCGCTCGACGACTCTTTGTCCAGCCTGTCCACCCTTGGCATATGAGAAGACCATGCCCTCTTCTCTCCAAGATGCAAGAGTTCATCCGTGCTGAGGTCGCTCGTCAGCTCTCTTTGATGTCCTGCGTACCCGATCAACCACGCAGATTGCCGTCTACACTCCGCGACTTCATCCAAGACCAGGTCGCACAAGTTCTTCCTCCCGCCCGTGAACCGCCGCCAGTCGCCGCACCTCTCACGTACGCTGAGGCCGTTGCTCGACCTCGACAGCCTGCGTTCCAGCCAGCGCCTATGTATTCGCCGCCGCCCTTTTCGCCGCCGACCTATTCACCGCCGCCTATGCCGATACCACCTCGGCCGCAGTTTTCTGCCCCCCAGCCGCAAGTCGGAGTCTACTCCGACCAATGGCGGACCCATGACAACCGTCCGATATGTTTTGCTTGTGGCGGTGTTGGCCACGTGGCACGTTATTGTCGTCGTCGCCAGGCTGCTCAGAACATTCGACGAATGCCCTCTTTCGACCTTCAGTTTTCTTCTACGCCTTCAAGCCCTCCTTCTTCTTCCTTTCCTTCTGATCGTCCACACGGTCCCACCCGCCGCTCCCCATCTCCACGTCGACGTTCGCTTTCCCCTATGCGTCGCTGTTCCGGACCCACCGACCAGGAAAACTAACGGCCGCAGTTCCCGAGGTACGAACTGCGTCCCCGTCGCCATGCACAAGTCCTCGCCCCTGTCCAGCTAACGTCATTGAAGTGTCAGTCGATGGTATCGTCGTCATGGCGCTTGTCGACACCGGAGCCGCTCTATCCGTCCTTTCCATCAACTTCTGCCCCAAACTCCGCAAAGTTTTGACGCCATTATCCGGCTACTCTCTTAGAACGGCTGACACACAAAGTGTAACACCTCTCGCAGCCTGTACCACACGAGTCATCATCGAAGGGATTGTGTATATCGTCGAATTCGTAGTGCTGCCCTCGTGTTCCCATGACATGATACTCGGCTGGGACCTCTTTGCGAATAATAATGCCGTCATTGACTGCTGTCGCGCTGAACTTGAGCTATCTGCAGTTCCTGATGTTGACGCCATCGAAGCCTCCTTGCCGTATCATAAACTGTCTGTTTCCGACGACACCACCGTACCACCACGCTCTTCTCTGCTGGTGACTGTGTCGTGTGACGCTATTTCCGACGGTGATGTTCTATTTACGCCCTCTGCCCTGTTGATTGATTGATTGATTGATTTGTGGGGTTTAACGTCCCAAAACCACCATATGATTATGAGAGACGCCGTAGTGGAGGGCTCCGAAAATTTCGACCACCTGGGGTTCTTTAACGTGCACCCAAATCGGAGCACACGGGCCTACAACATTTCCGCCTCCATCGGAAATGCAGCCACCGCAGCCGGGAATCGAACCCGCGACCTGCGGGTCAGCAGCCGAGTACCTTAGCCACTAGACCACTGCGGCGGGGCCCTCTGCCCTGTTCATTCAACGCAAATGTTCTCCACAGCCCATTGCTCTCCTTACTCTCCACCATGGCGTCACGAAGACGCTCGTGTACAATACGCTAGAAGGGCCTGTACCTTTATTCTATGGTGAATGTCTCGGTCACGTGCATCCGATCGACGCCCGTCACATTTTTGACGCTCCATCTAGTTTACTTTCAACGGACCTCAGCGCACTCATTTCTGACTCTGTTGTTGAGCAGTCACTCCTTGACGCTTTCCAACGCTCCATCGATGTCGCAACGTCTTCTTCAGAACGAAGCCAGTTGGTGAATCTGCTGCAAAAGTTCCGTACTTCTTTTGACAGCCACGCTTCTGGCCTCAGTCGCACATCGAACATATCTCACAAGATTGACACAGGAAGCCATACGCCTCTACGGCAGCGCCCCTACCGAGTCTCAGCGTCGGAGCGCCGTGTTATTGACGACCAAGTTGCTGACATGCTCCAGCGGGGTATTGTACATCCTTCTAACAGTCCCTGGGCGTCACCGGTCGTTCTTGTTAAGAAGAAGGATGGCTCCATTCGGTCCTGTGTGGACTATCGACGTTTAAACAAGATCACCCGTAAGGACGTTTACCCGTTACGGCGAATAGACGACGCCCTTGACTGTTTGCAGGGAGCAGCATACTTCTCTTCACTGGATTTACGGTCTGGATACTTGCAAGTACCTAACGAAGCATCTGGCCGACCGAAAACAGCATTTGTCACACCTGATGGATTATACGAATTTACCGTTATGCCTTCCGGCCTTTGTAACGCTCCAGCCACTTTTGAAAGAATGATGGACACTATTTTACGAGGCCTCAAGTGGAATACATGTTTATGCTACCTCGATGACGTAGTTGTCTTTTCCACTGATTTCGACACCCATTTAAATCGTCTCGAGCACGTCCTTACACGCCTCACCGACGCCGGCCTTCAACTCAACCTCAGGAAGTGTCGTTTTGGTGCCCGGCAGCTCATCATTCTTGGCCACGTCGTATCGCAGGACGGCATATTTCCCGACCCCGCCAAGCTTCGAGCAGTCGCCAATTTTCCGAAGCCAAAGAACTTAAAGGAACTCAGAAGTTTTGTCGGCTTGTCGTCATACTTCCGACGCTTTATTAGAAACTTTGCTTCCTATGTGCACCCCTTACGGACCTTCTTAGCGGCGACAAGGACCTTTCCACCTGGTCACCAGCATGCGACGATGCGTTCACCAAATTACGCCGCCTGCTAACTTCACCACCCATCCTCCGCCACTACGATCCTGCCGCTCCCACGGAGGCTCATACTGATCCCAGCGGTGTTGGACTTGGCGCTGTGCTCGCGCAACGAAAGGCAGGGTTTGATGAATATGTCGTCGCCTACGCAAGCCGGACTTTGACGAAAGCCGAGGCTAACTACTGCGTGACCGAGAAAGAGTGTAAAGCTAATATTTGGGCCCTTGGAAAGTTTCGCCCCTACCTGTATGGTCAGCATTCGACGTCGTCACTGACCACCACGCCCTTTGTTGGCTATCCACACTTAAAGACCCTTCCGGACGACTTGCTCGCTGGGCGCTCAAACTTCAGGAATACGACATCCGCGTTATTTACAGATCCGGTCGTAAGCACACGGACGCCGACGCCCTTTCTCGATCACCCATATCGGATGAAGGTGTTTGCCTCTCTTCCATCGAGCCTGCACTTGCGTCATCCACCTTGCGCAACATGACCGTGGAACAACGAAAGGATCCCTGGATCAGTGGCCTCATAAGCATTCTTTCTGATCCTCTCACTCCTTCGCCGTCTCGCGCTCTCCGCCGCTAGGCTAGCAACTTTTACCTAAGGGATGATCTTCTTTATCGACGCAACTACCTTTCTGACGGTCGCAGGTGTCTCCTTGTGATACCCCGCCATCTTCGAGCTGCTATCTGCGAAGCTTTTCACGCAGACCCACAGTGCGCCCACGCAGGCCTCTTCAAGACATACGCTAGGCTTAGACTAAGATTTTATTGGCGTGGCATGTATAACTACGTGCGGAAATTCATTCGCTCGTGTGCTCAGTGCCAACGACAAAAGTTACCTCCCGGGCAAGTCTACCCGTCACAACCTCTTCCTTGTCCTAGTCAACCTTTTGATCGCGTCGGCATTGACATTTACGGACCACTACCATCAACTCTAGCTAGTAATCGCTGGATTATTGTTGCGATAAACCATCTGACACGCTATGCCGAAACAGCCGCGCTGCCGACTGCCACAGCCCGTGACGTCGGAACGTTTCTGTTGCAACGTTTCGTTCTGCGTCATGGTGCCCCTCGCGAGCTCTTAAGTGACAGAGACCGTGCCTTCCTTTCTGACGCCTTGAAGGCATTACTCAGCGAATGCCGAATCGTGCACCGCACAAGTACAGCGTACCATCCTCAAACGAATGGCATGAAGAAGTGCTTCAACCGTACTCTTGGCAATATGCTGTCGATGTACGTCGCTTCTGATCATTCAAATTGGGACCACGCTCTCCCGTTCGTCACCTACGCGTACAATACTGCCGTACAAGCTACTACTGGGTTTTCGCAATACTTTCTTCTGTACGGTCGAGAACCATCAAATACAGTAGACACTATTCTCCCATATAAACCTTATGAGTCCGAAAGTACAACTCTGTCCGAAGCTGCTCGACATGCTGAAGAATGCCGCCAGCTTGCCCGCTCTTTGTCTACCGAGGACCAGTGGCAGCAGCAATCCCGCCTGACTGGGGACCGTTCGGCTCCAACCTTTCCACCTGGTTCTTTGGTATGGCTTCAGGCACCTGCTACTGCACCTGGCCGCTCCGCAAAACTTCTTCCTAAATACATCGGGACATACCGCGTTGTAGAGCAAACGTCACTCGTCAACTATATCGTGGAGCCCATCATCCCATCCACAGACCTGCGCTACCGCGGCCGTGACACCGTCCACGTCTATCGCCTCAAGCCATATTATGACCCATTAGTCGTTTCTTCTCCCTAATCCGCCAGGATGGCGCCTTTTTCTGCGGAGGGCGATTGTAGTGAAGAAGAGGGGCCTCAGCGGCATTTCTCGGCGCCTCAGGGGCATCGTCATCAGCATAAGCTCGTGCTTGCTGCGCTCGGCTGGACGCTGCTGACTGCTTCGCCTTCTGCGTTCTGCTCTGCAAATAAACCCAGTTACAATATACATATATATATATATATATATATATATATATATATATATATATATATATATATATATATATATATATATATATATATATATATATATATATATATATATATATATATATATATATATGAGTCAGAACATACGCATTCAGTGTTTTATCCTATACCCCCTCCCCCCCCCCCCCCCAAAAAAAAGACTTCTTTCGGAAAGTTCAAGTGCAGACGTATCATGGGTGTGCCACCGTTAACGAAATTAGGACGCACCGTCGATCGAGACCATCGTGGAAAATCATGGTGTGCGGCACTCAAAGCAATCACACCGAGTGGCGAAGAGGAAACAGCAAAAAAAAATATTACACGATCTCCCCCTAAAAGGAACCATGTGTAGATACTAAGCAGCTTAGACTAATCCGATTAAAGGGTGCAATAAGTTAAGCAGCATCTTAATTAAGCACATAATTACTTGTAGACAGTTACTGGTACAATAACTGGCACTGATTTCGGTAGCAGCAACATTACTGGTAGACACTATCATCCATGTAGAATTCATGGCTCATGGTTCGAGAAAGTGTCGTAACTTATGTTGCATAACTATTCAGCGTACTCAAAGTGGAAACGCCTCGTTCTTTTTGCAGTAATATATCATCTAATGTACTCATTAGTCAAGCACATTGAGAGCCTTAGCTTCGCCAGTGAATATTCCCAAAGAACGGTAATTCTTGCGCAACTTGAACGCTAACAACGCTAGTTCACTTGAAGCTGCTAACATGACTGCTTTCGAGACATTAAAATTGTTGCAGAATTAACGGTGATTAGTTTATAGTTTAGCAAGTATAGAGTCAGATTTAGCTGGGGAAACAAAGATGGTCATCTCCAAGCAGCAAATAAAGTGTTTTATTTTAATTAGCTGTACATAAGGAGAGGTTGGTGCCAATGAATGGCGCTGGCTACTCCTCTTTTCTTGCGCAAAAGTTGACATCGCACATTTTGTAGCAAACACAAGGCTATACATATGTACATAGCACAACGCTTACACAATGAGTCCACGTTTTTTAATACTGAGTGTCCACAACACACCGAAATGTGTCCACACTACATAGAAATGTGTCCACACCACACAGAGTTTGTAAAAACACAAGTAATCAAGCCAATTTAAGTGTTTACACAAAACGTGAAAGTTCACTAAAATGTCTAAGGTGATCTTGTCGCTTAATTACAGAACTGTTTTCAGAAAAGTTTTCCCGAAAATATGGTAGTGAAATACGAAAATACTGTTTTGAAACATACCGGTTAAGAGTGACGAAGTATTTATTTGTTTAGTACTTTCGAGCTACTTCCGGTTCCTTCATGACGGCATGCTGTAATAGTATATCCCGAGTTAACTTAAAACTTTTGGTGTTGTTCAACGTGCACCTAAATATGGGCACACGGTAGTTCTTTGCATATCATTTCAATCGTAGGGTAGCAAACCGGGCATGGTCCTGGTTAACCTCCCTGCCTTCTCTCTTGTTGTTCATCTCCCCTCCCCCTCATTTCCATCTGCAGCCTCCATGCCAAGGACTTGAACCCGAGTCTTCGTGCTAAGCAGTGTGACATTTTACTTCCCAAGTTACCATGACGAGTAAGTTTTCTCGCGGCTAGAGAAATAATGAGGTTCAGTCATCTGGGACTATTCTGGCATTTCGTAACTATTGCCCTTGGTAAGCAAAAGGCAGCCGTACAGTTATGGCGTGTCCCTACGCCAAAACATGATTATGTGCTAATTACGCTTTGATTTCTTAAATAATTTTGGGCACCTTTAGTGATATTTGGTTACGGCGATGCACATAATATTTCAGCCCGTCTTATTCATCTTTTTGTTGCATTTGGAGTCGGTGATTGTGAAAGAACGAAAGCGTGGAATTGGAGAGTTTTCTATTCATAACAGTCAGGTTCATTCGTTTGGCGACTGGGCGGTGGCACACTAATGAAACGTGCTAACGAATTATGTGCTCATCCTCCAGGAGTCAATAGTTTCGCTTTCCTCATTTATATTCCATAGTGCGTAATGAAGATTTGTGACTTCGTGTGAACGTTCCTTTGAGCACGTCTTAACATAAATAACAAAAGCGAGGACGCAAGGAAGCAGAAACCATGGAGAGGTTAACCACAAAGGCTCCCGGTTTGCTACCCTACCCCGCAGGAAGGCACGGGAAAGGGTAATAGACCGACGAGAGAGACGGGAGAGGGAGGGCACGACTGCGTGGGACCGAGCAGAATGTATAAGGAGAGAAATACATAAAAGGAAGAGACAGGAAGGTTATATAGAATGTATAAAGCTGCAATGACAATAACCGATCAAAGCAAGTTGCTTGATATTTTGACGCCGATCGCGAGTGTCGTGTAACCATGCGTGATCACTACGCAGAACGTGCGATTCGGGATCCACACTTTATAGGCGTCAACATTCTCGGCAAAATCCAATTTCGGAGAACTTGAATCTTTCGGTGCCAGATTACAGCCAGTCCGCTGGAGAATTTTCTGGCGAGCTTTGACGCCCATAGATGACAAGGGAAGCACAAATGACGAAGACACGTGGTTCACAGTATTCTACGCTTTCGAGAACAACAAAAGTAAAATGAACATCAACACTCGAAAACGATGAAGGTGACACGGGGGGCTCAACCAATGTTCTGTCGGAAAAGAAGTCGTTCGGTTTGCAAGAACGCAGACGCCGAAAGCCTTTCAAATCGAAGATTATACTTTTGACAGGTATTGAATTCACGGAAGGGTTCATAATTTATCAACGCCAACGTAGAGAAAAAATAATTACTTCAGCGATAAAGTAGAGACGGTGTCTCAACCAAATTGCGGTGGTGTCAAATCAGAAGTAAAAGAACCCTTCGGTATAAGCGTGCTACCGAAGCGCTGCAGTTTTGACAGCTCGTTGCTGTAAAGAGCCTGACACACGTTCAAAACGGGATAGTCACGCTGTACTTGGTGCTTAGACTGCTATGCAGCACGTATTGTGTCTAGGCTTGTATTCATCCGCGAAAATTCGATCACGCCCTAGAAACTTCGTGACCTTGGTCAAAATTGAATATGATAAACGGAGCAGTGATTATTTTGCCATTAATATATGAGGAATAGGGGCCTATTGACGAATCATCGTGAGGATGATCGATGACTGTTTTGTGAAACTTTAACTATAGACAAGCTACGCCAGTTGAGTTAGCCATGGCTTTTGAACTTTTGTAAGGTCTGTAGGAGTTTGACTCTATTATCTCCTTTTTGCTTGATAGTCGCTTATAAATGGCTCTCAGAAGCGCTGCTCAGTTGCCAGGTGACGATACGATGTTTGCTGAAGTGTTAGAATCAGATGAAGTATAGTGATGGTGAAGTTACATTTTTATACTAGCGGCAGCTGGTGTTTATTTCTAAGATACTGCGATATCATGTTGCTTACATCGTATTATTCTTCGATAAAAATAATTTTAAGATCTCACTACTTGACCACTTGAGTGATGTCCTGCCGACAAACGGCTAATCTAACAAATGAGATGGAAGGTGTAAGAAAGAGAACACTTTTTTGGTGATTAAGGCATCGCTTATGTGCGAATTATTGTTCCGCCGCAAGTAGTCGGGCTCGTTGTCATTGTAGACGCCACACAACTTCAAAGAGAGCCGAACTGGGCCTCTTGAACTCCTCTTCTATAGAAGAAGAGTTTAAGAGGCCCAGTGCGGCTCTCTTTAGAGTTCGACCCAGTGTGACTCTCTGCAGGAGCGGAGGCCCAGTACAGGCCGCCACTCCTGCATTCTTAACTACAGGGGGACTGGAGTGACAGGGTTGCGATGAAAAAGGGGCTAGTCGCAATTTACCGCGAGATCGAATTGCCTCCGCAGATTCGTCGAATGAAGACGCAGGAGGAAATGAGGTCGTGAAGCGTGCTTCGAAACTGAATGGTGGTTCCCAAAGCACCCTATACGGGTGCTCGTGTCGATTCCACTGGAAAGAAGTGTAGAATTGACTTTGTGTATACATTTTACTTGAGGTGGCTCCACCTGTTTGGGCTGTGGCCATTCCTACCATTTTTAGAGGCAAATACGCATTCAGTAAGGAATGTTTGCGAGAGACTTGTGACTTGTAAAGGAGCTTGCAAAGTTGTAGAAAGGTGAAAGCCGGCTCGAAGTCAGAAAGTTTTTTTTTAGGGGAAGGGCATTTGCTGAAGGCCTAGATTATCTACTTTTCAGATATTCTTTTGTGTAACCAAAGTGCATGCAAGGAATTTATGAGACTTTTTATTAACCTTCCATGATTCATTCCATATTTTACTTTTTGATTTAAATGTTCCTCATTCTTCGAAATTTTAATTATGCGGGTGATGTTGGGATGTGAAGAGGGGGGAGGGGGGTTCTAGAGCCACCATTTTTCTTTCCGAGTACGGGCCCAAGTTGAATCTACATGGAAAACGATATTGTTCTCAGAAAAATTATGTGGCACGAATTATCGTATGTCCATCTTTATCGACAGATGAGGTGCACCGATTAGGAGTCATCAGAAAAAAAGAATAAAAAAAACATATCCAGTGATGCTAAGCTTACGTGTGAGCTTTCTTTATTGTTTTTTTCTCGATTGAGTCGACGTTGCAACAGAAAATGCGCGAAGTATACCGCATCTCAAACAAGATTCATTAATGCTCTCGTCTTTCCCTTTGCTTCATTATGAGCACTGCAAGGCTGGAAGCACTCTGATTACCCAAAGGCCCATTGCATTTGTCTCACTTCCACACGCAGCTCGTGTTACTTTTTTTCTTCGCTCATTGAACATTCGAGAAAGAGGTGGACCGGCGCATTGTCGTTGTCATAAATCACGCGTTATCGGCACGACGAGTATCGCTGAAGTGTCTGGGCGGGATCTGCGCAAGTGAGATAAGCAAAA
Organism: Rhipicephalus microplus; assembly: GCF_043290135.1. Classification (NCBI taxonomy): domain Eukaryota; kingdom Metazoa; phylum Arthropoda; class Arachnida; order Ixodida; family Ixodidae; genus Rhipicephalus; species Rhipicephalus microplus. The sequence continues at coordinate 26,913,041 of NC_134703.1, forward strand.
ACCCCACGCGTCACAGAGATTGAATGAGCAAGTGTTTTTATTACTGTTTATTATTATGATTTGATTTGCATACACAGATACACAAGGACACAGAGGAAAGAGGGAGAGAGCAAGCTGGCAACTTCCACCTGCAGGGGCACAACGCCTGCCCACTTTTTCGGGAGGAGGGGAGAAACAGAGCAAACAAAGATTAGAGGGGGTGAAGAGGAAAGAAGAGGAGGAATGAAAAAAATGACGAAGACTTCGACGATTATGAATAAAAACATAAATAAAAAGCGGAATTGGGTCACTGACGCAGATTTTACCACAGGAGCTTGGAACGGTTTCAATGATTCACTTTTTTAGTCCATTGCACCACTGTTTGAAATGAAGTCAGCTGATGCCAGTCACTCAATGAAGCATGCTCGAATCTCATCTTCCCGTCTATCTGCATTGCCTCAGTTTCATTGCCTCTTCACAACCAGTGTAAGTAAGAAGAAGTGTACACAATGTGCTTTATTTATCTCGGTCTCTGTGTACTAGTAGTGCAGAGAGCCCCGTAACACAATGTGCCAACGATACTGCAAGCTGCTGTACAGCTTCCATACTTGCAATGGGCACGCCAAGCAAGCTCACATCGTAAAGCAAACTCAATGCTCGTGGCCTTGACATTAAATAATCAAGACTTTCGACCACTTACAACTCGCTTAGGTACATATCGCACTTTTTCGCTTCCTGTGATGAACGTTAGCCAAAGGGGCGACTAGGTGCTTTGTGGTGAAGTGGCAACGAAGAAACGCAGGTAGTGTTTTGAAGGCCAACTTCAACAATGATTTTTTCTTTCTTAAAACAAAGAAAAATATTTGAATAAACTTTTTTCATTACTTAACCATAGGTTGATCTGTGAAACGCCGCTTCACGAGAATTTGCCTTGGACCTTATCAGTAAAAAAAATGCGGTCAAATATGAGACAAATCGCATATTCCTACCAGTTAAAAAAATTCCCGGGAAGATTTGAAGTATATTTCGCCCCGTTGTAGGCCCGTGTGCTCAGACGATAGTTATAGCGCGAGAACAGAACGACGACACAAAGAAAAGAAGGACACGAAGGATCTGTATCGTCGTTCTGTTCTCGCGCTATAACTATCGTCATGACATACCAACTAGCCCAAGCTTCCACTCTTCTAATTTACGTGTGCTCATATTTGGGTGCATGTTAAATAACCCCAGGTGGTCGAAATTTCCGGAGGCCTCCACTACGGCGTCTGTCATAATCATATGGTGGTTTTGGGACGTCAAACCGCGCACATCAATCATATTTCGCTCCGAAACATTTTTGTACCAACGTAGACTTTCCTGAAAACCACAATAATATTAAGATTGCTTAGAGAGAGTTGCAGCTAGCATAAGAAAAAAAGGGTGGACATTGAAGATTTTCGTGGTTTTTTTAAAAGGCCTAACTGCTAGGTAAACGCCAAATTTTCCGAATGCTTTAGTAGCACAACTAAACAAAATCTCTTTAGTAGCTCAAACGCTCTTTCAAAGTTCCACAAACAAATATTGGTTTTATATAAATCTTATTGTGCACACTTTGGCAAAAGTAAGCGAATCTTTATGGTATCGCACGGTCTTGAAAAATGTTTGGCCGCAATACTTCATGAGGTATATAAAAACGATGTAAATTTTATCGGCAGAATCCGCGATGGTCGAGCGCCACGTTTGGTACACTTGACATGCGACGAGCTCTTACAGTTAAACGAACTCTTTAATAAACATTTTAGTTGACCGAACATGATGTGCGGGCCCGGCCAAAGTTTTGAGATCCAATCAATGAAGTTTTGCACTCGAAAGCACTAGCGTGACATATGCATGCTGCCCCCAAATTGCCCGTATATTGGCGGCGATGCAACATCGCTTGTGCATGCAGCGCCACTAGGCCAAGTGTCAGTGAGAGAAACTAAAACGAGCCACTTGAGCTTCGATGCCTGCGCAGAGCTATCACAGTTAAAAACGCTTTGCTGCGTTTGTCCAGAACAAAAAAAAAGAGTGCCAAAAAGAAGAAAAAACAAGGATAACCAAGTTTCTCGATGATCATGAACTACTTGTCTTTGAGCAATTCGGCTTTCGAGCAAAGAAATCTACAGAAATGGCATTACTTGGCATTAAAGAACAAATCGCTCAAAGTATAGGCAGCAAGCAGTTCACCCTGGGAATATTGTTAGACTTTCAAAAGGCATTCGATTCGGTTAAGCATGATATTCTGTTCAAAAAATTACCGTATTATGGCATTCAAGGTGTTGCTCTAGAGTTAGTACGTAGCTATTTAACAGACAGGTTACAATATACGTGTGTTCACGGGTATAATTCCCAGTTAAAACAAGCAACACTAGGTGTGCCTCAGGCTTCTATACTGGGACCTCTATTTTTTATTATTTATATAAATGATATCGTTCATGTGCCAGTGGCTTCTTCTACAGTTATGTATGCAGATGATACAAGTTTGTTCTTCTCTGGCAGCTGTCTAAAAGATTTTGAAAAGAAAGCGAATGAATGCCTGGTCTCACTCTCTTACTGGCTAGATTCAAACTAACTACAGTTGAATAATAGTAAAACTAAATTTAAATTATTTAAGAGCAAAAACAAGTGTGAAGAATACAGGATTTCTCTCTGGTTTAAAAATAATGAAATTCAAGGAGTCTCTTTGTTTAAAATTTTAGGTGTACTTTTTAATGAGCACCTGAGTTGGACACCTCAAATAAATAAAATACACGCCAACATGTTTCGATCGATTTCGGTTTTAAATAAACTTATGTCTCTACTTCCAAACAGGTTAAAGCTCCAGCTATATTATTCTTTGGTTCACTCCCATCTACACTACTGTCTCTTTTAATTTCGGGCACAACTTCAAAAACCAATCTTGACAGGCTGTTAGTTTTACGAAAAAGGTCTGTACGCTACATAGAAAATCTGCAACCTAGAGAACATACTCCTCCATTTTTTGCAAGCTTCAGATACTTACTGTCTACATATTATAGAATCTTAAACTCAGCTTATATGTCATTAATGAAATAGAAAACACCGTTGGCACTTATATGGAGCATTGCTACCCAAGCGTTACTCCCTACGAACTACGCTTTGATTGTTTTCGATTGCCTTTTTTCAGAACAACATATGGTAAGCAAACTTTATCATATCAAATACCTTATCTACTCCACGAAAATAGCTATGTCCGTGAACTTTTGAAAGAACATAACACTAAAAACAGCGCGAAGAAAAAAGTTAAGATATACTTCCTCCCTTGTAAGGAGCCTTAATTGTATTATTTATTATAAGCATTTCTTTTGTGTCGTTCGTGCTTTTGCATATTGCCACATTAAATAAGCAGCGCCAAGAGAACAATGAAGAACACGCGCAGCGGGAGAAGAAGACGAGGTTCTCTTCCGATCAGTTTACCAGTGTTCCGGTACAATTAAAGTGAGTTTCCTGGATTCGACTGCTGCTGTTTCTGCATTGTGACACTGGTGGAGGTGCTGGGTACATGTTCGGGACGCCTGACAACAGCCCCGCATCTGGTGAAGAAAGACTTCCGCGCATCGACACCCCCGTTCATCGCAGCAGCCGGCGCCTGTTAGGCCTCAGCCCGGAGTTTGGTCCATTGCCGGAAAGCGTGACTGTGCCAGAAAGCATGACGGTGCCTGGAAGCACTGGCCCCAACATGTCCAGCCCCAGCACGACACAGGTGACTGTTTTGAACCCTCGACTTCCGGTTGACTTCCACGGAAACGCATATGAAGATGCACATGACTGGCTCGAGGAATTCGAGCACACAGCGAATGTTAACGGTTGGAACACCACACAGAAATTGGGCTACGTTTATTTTACGCTTCAAGACGGAGCCCGAACGTGGTTCACGAATCGCGTGTGGTCGTCTTGGGACGAGTTCCGTCAGAAGTTTTTCGGCACGTTCGCGAGCACTGAAAGACGAGAAATTGCACAGCGTCTCCTCGAGTCACGGATTCAGAAACCAAATGAATCCGTTACGATGTTTGTTGAGGACATGGCGCGGCTATTTCGTCGAGCAGATCCTAATATGCCCGAAGCCAAAAAGGTTAGTCACCTCATGCGGGGCATTAAGGAGCCGCTGTTCGCTGGCCTCGTACGAAACCCACCTACAAGTGTGGATGAATTCTCCAAGGAGGCGACATCTATCGAACGCGCACTGCATCTACGTTATCGCCAGTATGACCGCCCAACCCACAGTGCACCGATCAGCGTGGCAGCCACTACCACAGCAACAACACCCGACGAAGGTTTTTTGCGCCAACTAATACGAGAAATCGTACAAGAAGAGGTCAAGAAACTCGTCGCCAAACCGAACGACTGCGCGATCGCCTCAGTAACGGAAGTTGTACGCCAGGAGATCAGGCAAGCGCTCTCGCTTCCTGAGCCGAACACGACACGAGCACTCCCAGGGCAAGCTATGCAGACGTAGTCCGCCGACAGCCAGCGAACGTGCCGACAGCACATCAGTACCACCAGCAAAATCCACCGACAACGCGTTGGTACTACAGAGAAACTTCGATGCCGAGGCGGCCACCACTTCGCAAAACAGACATCTGGCGTACCCCTGATCATAGGCCCCTGTGCTTTCACTGTGGGGAAGCAGGCCACATCATTCGGTATTGCCCGTATCGCGCCGCAGGGTACCAAGGGTTTCCTTCTACGGTTCCTCGGCGCCATTTCAACGAAACACCTGACGTCGACACAAATGTCATGACCCCGCGGGATGTTCCTCCTGGGTTTCGGTCACGCTCACCCTCTCCTGGGCGTTATTCTCCATCTTATAGACGGAGCACCACTGACATGCCAAGGGGGAGATCTCCTAGTCCACGCCGGGGAAACTAAAAGCAGCGACCTCGGGGGGGAAGGTTGCGAATCGTCGAAGTGCTGAAAATCCCCCATTACTGCCGAGCGAAGACAGACACATTTTCAATGAATCGACGAAGGATGGGGTTGTTACTGCCGAAGTTGCAATTACGATTGACGGACATGACGTCATGGCATTGGTCGACACTGGCGCGGACTTCTCAATAATGAGTGAGAGTCTGGCAGACACGCCCAGGAAGGTTAGAATGGAATGGACAGGACCACAGATTAGAGGAGCTGGAGGGCAGCTACTCACACCTACCGGAAAGTGCACCGCAAGAATGAAGATAGGGGATGCATCCTTCATCGCAACTTTTGTTATCCTTTCTGAGTGTTGCAAACAGGCAATCTTGGGGATGGATTTCTTGCGGGAATATGGTGCCATCATAAATATTCCGGACGGTGTACTGACCTTTTCAGCGGATCAAAGCGCAGCGCTACACCGAAAATCCCTACGAGTCATTGACGATGTGACCGTACCTCCGTTATCGTGCCGCCTTGTTTCAGTCACGTGCAGTGAGCAGAATACTGGAGAAGGAATCGCTGAACAAGTATTGACGCTCCTACTCTCTCGTGGTGTTGCAATTGCCAGAAGTATCATCAATGTTGTGTGCGGTGAAGCAGAGGTTCTGTTGACGAATTTTACCAACGAGCGACGACACATTACACAAAGCACTACAGTTGCCTACTTCGACGAGATCACCGTAATCCGCGAGTGCTGTGTAGTACAACAGGACGAGCCGCAAGCCACGTCAGCCCCACCACCTATTGACGTAAGCTCGGATTTGTCCCCAGCGCAGAGACAGCGTCTATTAGATCTTCTGCACCAGTTCAAAGACTGTTTTTCATCGACCTCGAGGGTCAGTCAAACGCCACTGACGAAACATCGGATAATAACGGAGGAGACGGCAAGGCCAATACGACAGAATCCATACCGCGTAGCACTGAAAGAGCGTGAAGCAATCCAAGAACAAGTGAAGAAAATGCTCGATGATGACGTCATTTAGCCGTCAAGAAGTCCTTGGGCGTCGCCGGTAGTGCTGGTTAAAAAGAAAGACGGAAGCTTGTGATTTTGTGTCGACTACCGCAAGCTGAACCGTGTGACAAAGAAAGACGTATACCCATTACCGCGCATCGATGATTCACTCGACAGGCTGAGGTATGCACGCTACTTTTCGTCAATGGACCTCAAAAGTGGGTATTGGAAAATTGAGGTCGACGAGCGAGATAGAGAAAAAACGGCTTTTGTAACGCCTGACGGGCTTCATGAATTTAAAGTCTTGCCATTTGGATTGTGCTCAGCCCCCGCAACATTTCAGAGACTGATGGATACCGTTCTGTCAGGCCTTAAGTGGCAGACATGTCTGGTCTATCTGTACGACGTCATTGTTTTTTCAAAAACATTTGAGGAACACCTGAGAAGGCTGCTATCGGTATTCAGAGCAATAAGATCTGCCGGCCTGACACTGAAACCCGAGAAGTGTCACTTCGGTTTCAAGGAGCTTCAATTTTTAGGTCGTGTGGTGAGCCATGAAGGTGTTCGACCTGATCCCGATAAGATTGCGGCCGTCAGAAAATTTCCGGTACCAAAAGACAAGAAAGCAGTCAGGCGTTTCCTTGGCCTATGCGCATACTACCGAAGGTTTATTGCCAATTTCTCCCACATAGCCTCGCCGTTAACACGACTCACAAGAGAAGACGTTTCGTTCACATGGGGCGACGATCAACAGGTGGCATTTGACGATCTCCGACAACACCTGCAGACTCCCCCTGTGCTTGCTCGCTTTGATGAGGATGCTCCTACCATGGTCCATACTCCTACCATGGCCAGCAACGTGGGTTTAGGCGCTGTACTCGTCCAGTGGCAAGACTCAGCCGAGCGTGTGATCGCATATGCTAGTAGGACGCTTTCCCGCGCCGAGTCCAACTACTCTACAACGGAAAAAGAGTGTCTTGCTGTCGTATGGGCGGTTATGAAGTTTCGTCCGTACCTCTATAGTCGTTCCTTCCACGTAGTCAGCGACCATCATTCCCTCTGCTGGCTGACCAACTTGAAAGACCCGTCTGGTCGGCTCGCACGGTGGAGCTTACGCCTTCAAGAGTTTGATATGACGGTCGTGTATAAGTCCGGACGGCAGCACGCCGACGCAGATTGCTTATCAAGGTCACCGATAAAGCGCGATCATGACACAGACGATGAGAGCATGGCGTTTGTAGGAGTCGTTGACACCACTACGATTTCGTGCAAGCAGAAAGAAGACAGTGAGTTGCTTCCTCTTATTGAATTTTTGAATGGCCGGACAACAACCGTCCCTAGAAGATTTGCAAGGAGCCTGCCGTTATTCTGCTTACGTAGTGGTGTTCTCTATAAGAAGAACTTTTCCCCCAGAGGAAGCACCCACCTACTTGTCGTTCCGACGTCACTTCGTGAGGAGATACTTTGTGCTTGCCACGATGAGCCAACGTCTGGTCATCTCGGATACACACGCACATTGGCAAGAATCCAACAGAAATACTACTGGCCAAGACTTCCAGCTATTGTGAAGCATTACGTGCGCACGTGCCTCGATTGCCAACGACGAAAATCGCCACTGTTTAAACCAGCTGGAATATTACAACCAATTCAAGTGCCCATGGTACCTCTTGCCCAAATTGGAATGGATCTCCTTGGACCATATCCGACTTCCCATGCTGGCAACAAGTGGGTAATAGTCGCCACTGATTATCTTACGCGCTATGCGGAAACAAAGGCTTTGTCAAGTGGCACCGCCGTTGAAACCGCACGATTCTTCGTAGAAAATATCGTCCTGAGGCACGGTGCTCCAACAATCATAATAACGGATCGAGGTGCCGCTTTCACGGCCGCGCTCCTGAAGACAGTGCTTGAGCTCAGTGGAACAGCCCATCGGAAAACCACTTCCTATCATCCACAAACCAACGGCTTAACAGAACGCCTCAACAAGACTCTTGCGGACATGTTGAGTATGTACGTGGACGTGGATCACAAGAACTGGGACGACATTCTACCGTACATCACGTTCGCTTATAATACAGCGCAGCAAGAAACTACACGAAGAACGCCGTTCAGTCTCCTTCATGGCCGTGAAGTGACGACGATGCTTGACGCCATGTTACTGCACGACTGCAATGACATCGATTTGGACGCTGCATCTTTTACCCAACGAGCAGAAGAAGCGAGGCAGCTTGCGCGCGTCCAAATCACCCAGCAGCAAAATTATGACGCCCAACGTTATAATCTGCGACACCGACATGTCGTCTATCGGGCCGGTGACAAAGTCTGGGTATGGAGTCCTATGCGCCGCCGGGGACTGTCCGAAAAATTGCTGAAGAAGTATTTTGGCCCCTACAGAGTTTTACAACGCCTGAGCGACGTTAATTACGTGGTCGTTCCGGACAACCCCTCGACAACTCGCCAGCAAAAACCAGAAATCGTGCACGTTGTGCGAATGAAGCCCTACTTTTCGGACTGATTTACACCATGCATCTACTCCACCGTCTTTTGTAGAAGAGCATCGGGACGCTGCTCTCTGGAGGGGGGGCAAATGCCACATTAAATAAGCAGCGCCAAGAGAACAACGAAGAACACGCGCAGCGGGAGAAGAAGACGAGGTTCTCTTCCGATCAGTTTGCCAGTGTTCTGGTACAATTAAAGTGAGTTTTCTGGATTCGACTGCTGCTGTTTCTGCATTGTGACAATATTAGATGAAAATTGCTGAATTTCTTTCTTTTCAAATATATTTCTTTATGGTACTTAGTAATTTCTGTCAGAAATTTCTCCTTGTTTCATTTATATATATATATTTTTATATTGGTACTGCAAACTGGTGAGGACTGTAATGTGTTATTTTAAAACGTATGTGTCGAAATCTGATATACTTGTTGAATTTGAATTTTGTGTCCCCCATTGAAAAGCAGATCGAAATTTGTATCCTTTGTTCCACTTCACCTGAGCGAATGTATGGAAGGAGGGACCTTAGTCAGGCAGAGGTAATCTGCCTCTAGTCCCTTCAACCTAGACAATCATTGTTTTCGTCTAAATAAACAGTGAATAAATGAATGAATTGCTTAGGCAGGTTCAAATCCTGTATTTATAGCCCAGACTGTTTGGTGTCAAGATGCGAGACTTTGTGTCACAGCAACAATCTCTACCAAAGGTAGTGCATGGAAATGTAGACCACATGGACAGCTTTGTCTCTCCAAGTACACCATTTCAAATAAAAATTGTAGAATTCTGAAAATCATTTGCATATCAGATGTCTGACACACTTGTGTTGCATAGCACTTTCATGATTAGATTTTTCTCGTTAGTGACATCTAATTGCTCGTATTTGACATAGTCAAGCTGCTAGCCAAGTCAAGCTGGAGCTGTCTTTAACAGAAGACAACAGCTGGTTGCAGTTAGTAATTGCGCGAATACCTATTATATTTAACCACAAAACTGTGCATATTGTAATGACTTCTCTAAAATTGGCAATCGTTACTACCATGCAAGGACGCTGCGTCCACTTATTGTTGCGAAACTCCTGAATTACCGAATACAGTCCTAGCAGATGCAGCTTTTGTACCCCGGTGTTGCATCAGACTGCCAAGTGGAAGTCAAAAAAATTATACCGAATACTTAAGAACGAAAAATTATCGGGCGTATAACATTGAAGATTTTCAACTTTCATCTCAATTGACTTGCTGCAGGATGCTCTACACTGTTTTTTAATCCGTATGAATCAAGACATTGATTAGTTTTACCGAGGCTTCAATCTATTTATAAACGGCTTCAGCAGCGACAAAGAAGTCGCTCAAAGCGGCGTTCCGCCGAGAAGAATGTTTCCAGAAGGAAGCAAAAACTCTTTGAAAGTGCACAGCGCTGAAACATGGCGCCGGGCAATCTTTCCTATCAAGCGCGGTTCGATTGAAGCATTTTTTTGGGGGGGTGCTGGCATCTTTAGTGCGCCTCTGAGTGACATCGTTAAACGCATAGACGAGGAATTCCAAGAACGTGTCGAAGAAGAATCCGCAGAGACTTAACGAGAATCTTGTTTTTCTCTTTCTCGGCTTGATTGCCCGTGAGTTGTGCAATCAAGACTCTCGGCAGTTGTGCGTCATGCGCTTAACTGCGATAAACATCAACGTAGCTTTCCTGACTGAGCACAGAGTTTCAGGAGAAGTTCTTGATCACCATTTCGTTGTTTGAGTATCTCTTCAGGAATTGGTTCTTGACCATGGAACAAAAATAGAGAGACTGGGTGGTTATATTATGGCTGCTTCGGGTTTTCACGCAGCTTTTCGCAGAAAATTTCACGAGGAAAGCAAGACGATTCAAGCCTTTTCTATAATTTACTGGACTATGGAACTTGCCTTTCCCATAAGTTGCACAAGCGCAACATCCAACTACGTATGTGAACAAGAGAAACTACGCTTAACATCATTAAATGTCTTGTCGCATCTTAGATTAGGTGGCAGCCCTAATATTGATTTATTTAGTGACAAGCTTTCACGCTAAGATTTAATGTTTGCACACATGCATACACGCGCGCTATGCATGTTATTTTTCTTTTCGTGTTTTGAAGGGCTAAACGGTGGTTCATCTGCACTATCAGCGCAATCAGACTCTTGCGATTGACGGGCGATTGCAAACATATACAGACAAGCCGGAAACTTTGCTATATTATACAAACTTTGGCTTATTAGCCCAATCACGGCACACTAAATATGTATACCTTAAATTTTATGGTTGCTCCTTTAAGCGTAATTAAACGGAAAGTTATATACGCGTCAAAATCGGCATCTTGAATGTGCAGATGCACCTACTTACGACCAGTGCTTTAACTTTTCTTGCAAGCTTTTGCTTTTGCAATTCACTCATGTTGCCACACCGTATAGTAAGGCAGGTATACCGGCATGCCCGAACTTCCAGCTATCACCGAAGGGGCCGAGAAAAGTCTACCTTGCCGAAAAAAAAAAAAGGGAACATAGTGCCTTTCATCAAAATCTGCCTTCGTGAATGCACTTCCACGCAAGAGGTGTCGTTATACGTACAATATTCCTGTGCGCTCAGACTTGGGTGCACGTTAAAAAACCCCAGGTGGTCGAAATTTCCGGAGCCCTCCACTACGGTGTCTTTCATAATCATAGGGTGGTTTTGGGACGTTAAACCCCACATATAAATCAATTACGTACAATATTTATTGCGAAAAAAAAACATCATTTCCGCAAAAAGATGCTTTCTTACATAAGTGAAAGGTAACAATTGAATTCCACTTTGGTTGTAATTCAGTACATGCATCTCAGCACTGAATTTTTCGTTTAGAGATTATGATACAACAATATTCAGGTATCTGTAGTGGTGAAACAGTGGATACGATGCTCTACTGCGGACCCGAAAGTCGCAGGTTTCATCCCGAGTGCAGTAGTTGCATTTACATGGAGTCGAAATGGTAGAAACCTGTGTGCATTGCCATGTCAACGGACGTTAAACAACACCAGGAAGTCAAAATTTCCGGAGCTTTCCACTACGGCGCCTCTCATTATCACATCGCGGTTTCGGGAAGTAAAACCCCAGATGAAAAGAAAATATTCTGCAGACGGTCCCACATTCGTCCTCGTCCAGCTGCCATGTGACTTCTGGGATTCTCTTATCGCTGCCGAAGCGCGAAAGCAGCGCCGCTACAGTCCGGTGGCCGCAGCTGACGCGCAGATTAGCAGTCAGTTTTCATCCGATGGTTGGCGCTGTCCGCTGCTTTCCGTTTTCTTGTCAGCATCCTTTTTTTTTGATAATTTGATAAGGTAGCCACATTCTAGTTGCAGTAGGTAGCTGCTTTATTGGTGTCGGACGCCGCAAGAGCTGTGATACAGGCGAAGACATTGAATTCTTAAAGTTCCACGACCATCACAGGTAGATTTGTTCTGCCCATGCGGGTATATTTATTACTTTTGTTCGGTGATTTTGCTCTAAGGTTCTGTTACAGCTGTGTATTAGTGTTGTGCATTTATATACTGCGTACTCCCCCCCGCCTTCCATCAAAAAAAAAAAAAGTTGGCGGAATGCGAAATTTCAGAGAAAGGTATGTTCGCCCGCTGTATATCTGAGAACATAGGAAATAAATGGTCCACCCTGTTGTCTGTTGGAGTTTTTGTGATCTTCGCAGCTACCTGCTATAGGTTAGAAGCACCATGCTTGTACTAAGAGAACATAAATTCGCATTTTCACTGGAGCTTACGTTCAGTGAACTTTTGCGGGTGGATTGCAATCGCACTGACCGTGCGCGTGTTTTTGAATGCTTGCGCTTATCTCAGCTTCCATTCCGACGTGATTTTCACAAGCAAACCCCCAGCTGCTTGTGTCGTCAGCTTGAAAGCTGAATGTCGTAATACATAAAAAAAAAACTGAGGTGTTGTGCCGAGATCCTCGAAGAAAAAAAAAATGCTCAAATTTGAAGCTGTCTCTGTAGCAGCGCATGCGGATGTGTTATGACTGTTTTGTAATGACGGTACAAACAAGTGAGGCACCATTTCCTGTTGCCCCACCGCGGTGGTCTAGTGGCTAAGGTACTCGGCTGCTGACCCGCAGGTCACGGGATCGAATCCCGGCTGCGGCGGCTGCATTTCCTATGGAGGCGGAAATGTTGTAGGCCCGTGTGCTCAGATTTGGGTGCACGTTAAAAAAACCCGCGAGGTCGAAACTTCCGGAGCCCTCCACTACGGCGTCTCTCATAATCCTATATGGTGGTTTTGGGACGTTAAACCCCACATATAAATTAAAATTATTCAATCAACGATTTCCTGTTCGTTTTGACTGTAAAGACGAAGGCGTGCCGTTTACGAACTCCGGATTATGCTTTCAGGACGATAATTTTATTTCTGGTATTCAAACAGCATTGCTGGTTTGCTATCAATACAGAAGAACGTTCTCTGTACTCACTCGTGAATTGTTTGTAGTGGTGCTAACACATGTCGTTCAGTTTTCTGTGAACCTGCTCGATGTGTGTAAATGCGCTTAAAAAACCGGGTGAAAGAGAAGGAGGCTCATGCGGGCGTCGGTGCATGTGCACATGAAACGTATGCTTGAAAAAAATTGCAATTGCCACAGAGGCGAATTTTTATCTAAAAAACAAAAAAAGAAAGCAGCCAAAATAATTGTCGTTTCCTCTTCCGGTTTGCGAAGTGCTATAAATAAGTGACTTTTGAAAGGGGAAAAGGAAGAAATAAGCGCAGTTTCGTTACTGCCTCTCTCTCAATGAAGGGCACCTCCACAGTTCTGCGCAGGTGTGGGGGCTGAGGAGGGATTGAAAAAAATAGGAAGGAATTAAAGATATAGAGATAGAGATAGAGCAGGAATAGAGAGAGGCGCAGGGACATCCACATACGGAAGTAAGGAGAAAATATGTAGAAAGATGGACGCTGTCGCAAAAGTCCGAGGACGGGGCACCACTCGGCGAGAGCTCTTGTCGGCGTCAGGAGATGGCGTAGGGTGAGCCAGTCGGTCAGAGCTGCGCTGACGCCGGAGATCGCGGGGCACAACCGGTCGGCACAATATTCAGCGAGCGAGTCGCGCAGCGCTTTCTCTTTAGTGCCCTATGTATATAGTACCATGCGTTACCGCTGCTTATTTTCCGTACCAATGTCAAAGCTACAGTTTCTCTAAATTTTATTCAATGGCTATAGTAGGTCAACGGTGTACTGGCATGTCTCACTGCAAGAGCTCTGCTATCGATGAAGGCCTTGATTCCTGCAGGTTTCCCGGCGATGACAGGTGGACTCGTATTGCTGACGCGTGCATGCTTGTTATGTTTGGTGGATGATTGTTTTCCGATGATTTGTTTTCACTGGAGTTCGTGTATTTATAAATACGTACTACGTTTTCTCTCATCCTACACATGTTCGAATTCTTATGCCATCCATGACTGCCGCTACAACGTGATTTTTTTCCGTCAACCCCCTCCTCCTCCCCTTCCCTGTGTGCGTGTCCTCAGCTTGACCGCAGTAAATTGTCATGAGGGTCGTGACGTGGACGAAGGAAGCAGACTGTTTATTAGGGCCGAACTTGTGGCCTCGTAAAAGCAAAGTCAGATTACAGCAAGAACCTGGCACTGATAGCTGCGAGCAGGGCGTCGGCCGCCGATCAACTTACAAGCGGCGAAGCGTGTCGGCATTTATACACTTGTCATTGAACATTGTATAGCGTTAACGCAAGCGGCAACGTTGGTTGCAGAATAATCTAAAAGGTTCACAGAATGAGCGTAATATGAAAAAAAAACGATATACTACAGCCTCAAAGCTTCTTTAACACCGTAAGCGCGGTTTGCGCTGAACATAGTGCAACGGAACGACAACAAAACTTGAAGAAAGGAGCGTGGCAGCATGATCAAAGTCTGTGCGTGTTAAATCGCGCTCGTCGAGTGCAAGTTCTGAGATTCGAAGCTGCCCATTTCGCTGTAGTAGGGAATGATTTACGACTTCTTTTATAACAAGTTGGCTGTTGTGAAAGCTGACGGTGCAAAGAGGCGAGACACACTTTCTTCTTTGTTTTATCTCTGAAGATGAAGGCGAGGCGTTTCCGAGCTCCCGATAGTTTTATTGCATTGAACGAGCATTGCTGGTTTGCTGGTAATTACTATTTATTATTTATGTATTTGCGTCTACCATGGTAGATCAGTCGGTGGCTACAGTCCTTTGCTGCTGGCCCGAAGGTCACGGGTTCGATTCCGGCCGCGGTGGTCGCATTTCGGTGGAGGTGACATCGTTGAGGTCCGTGGTGTGTGCGATGTCAGTGCTCGTTAAAGAACACCAGATGGTCCAAATTCTCCGGAGCCCTTCACAAAGGCGTCTTTGGTATTCATATCGGGGTTTTGGGAGGTGAAACCCCACATATTATTGTTGATGCTTCTGCAGCCGAACCGAACGTCACTAATGTTGAGTGTGAAGCGCGCACGAAAATTACCTAATATACTTGGTATGAGAAGAAGCCACAAATTTACAAAAGCTGATTGCAAGACTTGTATGGTGGGGTCTGTTTCGCCACAAGTGTGTACTCTATCCTGTTCCCCGAATGCTTTCCCGAGATCATGTTGCGGACGTTCGCTGCTACTTCACAGTTGGGCAGAAGTGGAAAAAGAAAGAGATCCTTTATAAACACAGACTCATTCAGAAACGACGCGGCCAGGGCTCTTATTTCAAACGCGTCATGTATCAAATTTTTCATGTTCTCGTGGTTGATTGATTGATTGATTGATATGTGGGGTTTAACGTCGCAAAACCACTATATGATTATGAGAGACGCCGTAGTGGAGGGCTCCGGAAATTTAGACCACCTGGGGTTCTTTAACGTGCACCCAAATCTGAGCACACGGGCCTACAACATTTCCGCCTCCATCGGAAATGCAGCCGCCGCAGCCGGGATTCGAACCCGCGACCTGCGAGTCAGCAGCCGAGTACCTTAGCCACTAGACCACCGCGGCGGGGCCATGTTCTCGTGGGTTCCCAGTCCCTGAAGCATTGTAGTTATACCGGTGATACTCCATCAGCGGGGCTTTCTCTTTAATAAAAATGCGGCACTTTGATTCTGTGTCCTAAGATTCTATCACTCACAGAATAAAGCGTTCCTAGAGGCTCCTGAGTGACTCGATTACTTTTTTTCAGTAACTCAAGCTAGACGCGAATGAAAGTTCATGCTGTTTGCGTGAATGACAGCATACGAAGCTTGCGCAAAGTTTGCGAATGGAGAAGTGATGTCAGTGTAGTACTCGTTGCACTGCGGTGTTGCAACTTGTTTCCAGTTCTGTGCTAGCACGACATGTCGCTTTCAACCGCTTGATACGAGCATATACACAATCGGGCATTGCCTTTCTGAACTTACTGGAGATTTCGAGAGCCATGCATGCGCTGAGAAAGCGTCGTGTGACGTCTTAATGTAACTGGAACCTCGAGAGTATATGATACCATCGAAAGTCACTGAAAGCAGTACAGCGCCGTTCTAACAAAATTCAGTCCAACGAGTCGCGGAGAGGGCCGCAGCACAGCTGCGTAGCTTAGTTTGCAGTGATTTGTGCTTTCACAGAAAGACGCAATCTTTAGTTACGTTGATGAAATATGCAATGCTGTACCCACCGTGCTCGTAATTTGGAGAGATATTTAACTGCGCCAAACCACTGAGACTAGCGATCGATCAGTTACTTGCGCGGCCATTCTTTACCCTAGTTGTCCCCTAACCAATGCTTCTAATAGCAATAGTTTTTGTCTTTTCACGTGCAAAAACCACTTTATGATTTCGAGGGACGCCTTAGTGGGGCGTTTTGACTATGATTTCGGCTAAAGTCCCTTAATGGTTTGCTGTCTCGAAGCGTGTGCGTGTTTTCGAATGCATGACTGTGACGTTGTTTTCACTCACCAATATTCGAGTGTTTTTTTTTCTCTTAAAATATTTTGAGTGCTGTTTTATTTGTTGAATCTATTGTTTTGATTGAAAACTATGTAGTTAAATTATGTGTACCTCCCCTACGTAATGCCTCACGGCGATGTAGGTGAAATGTAAATAAAAAAATAAATAAAATATAGAGAAAGTACCGACTCTCTCCTCCATATCTTTTCCAAAGTGTCCAACCCTCCTCTCCCAAGTGCACAAAACCTTATCAATATTCTCTCCCGAACGGCCACCGTCCGGGCGCAGCCCCTATAACTCGGTTCGCGCTACTGTCATATCAAGAATGTTATGTCACGCTGATAACACCTGCGATGCTCGTTGTGGCCCGAGAGGCGGGAGTAGAGGGTGCGTGGTAGGGTGGTTCGGTTAAAAGGATTGCGGCACTTTCCTAAAAATATCCAGGGACTTTAATTTCAGCCACCTGGTACACCTAAATCTAAGCACACAGATTTTCTTGGCATGTCGGTCTCAAAGAAATGCAGCCGCCTAGGCCCGGAGTCGAGCCCATGCACTGAAGCTTAGCAACGCAGCTATTTACGCACCCTACCATAACAGCCGATGTACGGTAATTTCTACGAGAGAAATCTACGAAGAAAAGCTACGACGTAACAGCTGATGCAGTCGGCAACGCCCAGACAAAGAAAAAAATAGCTTTAATGCTTTCTTTGTATTCTGATTTTATGGCATTCTAGAGTACCATCTTATTCTTGAACCTCTCTCTACTTAAAATATGCGGTAACGATGACGTGAGAGGTAGTACCGCCGTGTTATTTTGCATCCTGCATGCTAAGTGACGTATAAAAACTATGAATATGTGGTTAATTTACTTGTATAGCACCGGTGCTTATGAATAGCAATTCTTATATCTGAGACCTCTACGCATTGCAATTACACCGAAGTATATATCTTACGCCCATGTTTGCATTCCTGTTATGGACAGGAAAAACGCTGTTAACGCATTTATATCACAATACCTCAGTGTAGTTACATCCCACCGTGCATGCGAGGTGCGAATAAGATTCAGTATTTCGGGGCTATTCCCGACGCTAGCACATCGAGTAGACTGTTGAACAGGTGTGTACTACTGAGATTGATCACATTAGTCTCGTTTTTTATAGCATTTCGTTGGATACAGGTGTAGTGCACTCGACAGACGACGCATAGAAACACGAGACACACTTCACAACGAACTATTCATAACTGCGAGATCACTAACAGAGAAGGTAGAATGAGCAATCGGGTCATGGTTGTGATAAAGGTCCAGGCAATCGATTATCGATTAGTGGTGCGTGAAACGAATTGCTTCGCACTAAATATCCAGGACAACGAGCAGTTCTCGTTCAGTGCCGGACGGATAAAAGAGCAATGACAATGAAAAAAAAAACGCTGAGTTCAGTGCATCCGGACACACACCCTGTAAGAGAAAGACTTCCAGGTAGTTTGTCAAGCTTGCGAGACAATGGTGATTTAGAGAAAATATATTTTCGAGCAGTGAAAGATGGACCAATTCCAGAGGTGTTGCAATGCCAGGGTACATTGAAATTGCTCTTACCTTAAATATATATACATACCACAAGTTATAATAAACATGCATCATCACCATCTGCAGTAGCATCAGCAGCAAAAGATGAAGAATCAACAATGGTCTTCTATAGCGAAAGAAGTCATGGAGGCAGCTATGTATATAGTTGCAAACATTGCATGATAAATAGGTAAAGTTTTTTACAACGTGCCACGCCATGTGAATTACGTAAGATTGTCTCTTTTGAGGCTCCCTAACCAGGAAATAGGGAATACTCCACATCGTCATAATCCTCATCAGTAGCAGCATCAGTAGCGGTCATCTGGCACTTCTTTAACTATATTGTCGGTTAGCATGATCTGTTTTCTTCGATGGATTCCGGAGCTGTGCATGCGAGAAAAGCTGAGATTCATAAACTTCATGCGTTCTGCTTTCTTGATCCTTATCTGGGGACAGAATCTAAACTCTAACATTTCTGCGAAAAGTAAGATACGATTGATACCGGTGAACGAGCAGAGCTCATGTTGTTTCCGCGCTAGATATTGTTGTCTAACCATTTTCTAGCCCACGGCGATACGCAATTAGGGATGTTTCGCAAGGGCACTTGTTCCACTTTACCCGAACATGTGAAAAAGTTTCTCGGCGCGTGAGACGCCAAGAACTTTCGCTGACTGCTAGCACTGCAGGTCCTGTCCTCCATGATACGCTGTTGTGCCTCGTTCCATAACGGGTCATAGATCCGTCCACAATGTTAATGGTGCGATGTCTTTTTTCCTCTCAATATATCACGACCCAATGATCCCCACTGCAAGATATCATCTTTTTTCCGCCCTATGGTTTACGTGACGACATATAATCCATAAATCTCCCTATGCCTATCCCTATTAATATCTGGTGGAGACCCGGGACTTACACGCACTTGGATAGAACGTGTTTTCTACGCTACGGTCGTTACACCAGACGCATCGTAAATTAGGCTTTCCTCTACTCACTGGGCTAAAACAACGCTGGCGCTGTTGGGACAAAATGTAGGATTACATAGCGCACCTCCTGGCTGCATCGCAATTTCGATTACTATTATCAGCTTTCTTTTCGAATGCTGTTTCAGGATAAGACGATGATGCTAAACAGTATGTGTATGACGATTTCGTACTGTTGGTACTACCAGTACCAGTGTTAGCGAATATTGTATGCAGTACGTGAAATAGTTAGGACACCTATACAGTTTCCAATAAGAGACTAAGTTGAACAAATAGCGCAGCATCGACACCTTCAATTTATGACATTGTTTTAGTGGTGGTTAAGGTATGAACAAGCGATGTATTAAAGTACTAGGTGCTCATAAGGTAGGTAGCCCAGTAATGTGAAGTGTCCTTCTCGTTTACTGCAATGTTACGTTAGCTATAGAGGAACCATGAGATTATCAACCCAAGGAAAGTATAGCAGACGTTAATAGTATCAGTAGGGTGTGGTAAAATGATACAAAAATGGGAAATAGTGAATAATTATTTTATATATTCAATAATTTTGAACACATCTTCAGCACAAAAACTTGCCTTCGGTGCATAGTTTATATCTTATTTTATTGTTACTAAAAGAAAGATATAATATTCCTGCGCGTGGGCATACAGGTGAGGATTCAGTTTATATTTTTTTTAGCACATGCACCTTCCGACATGTGAGGCCACTGTCGCAGTTTGTGCCTGTAAACGCCATCTCGACAAACTAAAGCTCGCTGTCCTCAATGAATGTTTGCGGCAGTTCAACGCTATTCTCTCAACCCCCACTATCACGCTAACGCTATGCTATAGCTGCCTATCACAATATAAATCTCTTCCGTGGAAAAGCCCAATCCCAAAGCTATTCACTGAGGCATATCGGCGGCGCACCCAACCACCTCAGTCAACTTGCCCTGTAGACGACAGCGCTGCTCTGATAAAGTGACCATTGTGCGTACTAACAATATTTCGATTTAAAGCTTACCATTATGTGTGCCTGTAAAGACATGACCATATATTCGCTTTAAGATCATTGTCACTCTTAGGACACATTTTCTTTGCGTAAGTTGTGCAAAAAACTACAAAAAAAAAAACGAAGGGTCATTTCGCTTTCTTAATCCTTCGGTCCGCGTGCACGTCTCTGCTGGGAGCACCCTCCCAGCTCAATTTCCTTTCTCGCCTTCTTTCGAACGACTATTTCTCGCGCGCCATATAAAGGCATAAAAACCGAAACTCGAAGCTGGTGGACTCCCTCGCCTGTGCTTCTTGTCTGCTGCTGTCATGCAGCAGTCGAAACGTATGGAAGCCGAAATAGACACGTTTCAGATTCTTTCCCACCATAACACCTGAACTAAACAATGTAAAAAAAAGTTCCAACTAGCTCTCGCTTTCTTGAATAACGATCGCCCAACATCCATATGTTCGGTTTTTTTTTTCGTAAATGCAGATTAGACTCGTCCTCAGGATTTCCGTGTTATTCGATTCTTCAGAATGAAGCCCCAACATACGAGCCTTATTATTTTTCATCCCGCAAGGATAATAACTCCCCGGTGATACATTAGGCTTAATTTAAATAGTGCGCCTACATTCTTGTACTTAGGATGAACAAAGAGCAATACACATTAAAGAAGCTGAGGATTCAGATGTAAATATGTTCCATTCGCTAGGCTGGTTTGCGTACTCTGTGATTCTTTTCGCTTCGCAAACATTCACGAAGTTTTTGACTAATGCCTGACCAAATGATAAATCAGCGGACGCTTCCATCGACTGCAGAAGTATCAGTGCATAAGGCACACTCGATTAATTTGACGCGACAAACGCACGACACCATGCACAACACCTGTCCTATATGAGCCAGATATTTTGTGAAATGTTATGTTCTAACTCTTGAAGGCGCAGTTTGAGCACTTTCTCCTTACCTCGTCGCTCGACAAGGTGGTCTAGGCAGTCTTTCTTTTCTAACGACTGCATTGTGCGTGGGCATCTAGTTGGGGGAGGGGTGCTTTCTGCAAACGTGTACACATTGCGATTGTTATAGCGCGAGAACAGAACGACGACAAAAAGACAAGAAGAACACGTCCCTTTGTCGTTGTTCTGTTCTCGCGCTATAACGATAGTCTTGTCATACCAACTAGCCCTAACTGCCACACTTCTAAGTGTACACATTCACTGGCTTCCTATATCTTTTGCTGTATGCCCCTGTGCCTTTAACTTAGCATATAAAGCGTAGCCAATCAGAGAATTTTCTCGCTAACATACTCTACCTTGTCCGTTAAAGTTCTTTTTCGTCCTCGTGGTTCCTTGACCGAGCCAATTGTTAGCCGAGACATTGTGTTATTAACTGAGCATCAAGAGCGATATTGAACAACATTCAGCTGCTCAAGCCATGCAAAAATAAAAAAAATCTTAGATATTTATTTGTTCAGTTATTCTTATGCGTTTGGTGTTCGGCCGTGGTTAAAGACAAGCTATTACAAGAAAGACTTTCAACATGGGGAGTGTGCTCCCGTAATGATTCGGTACATTGTCTTCTCTCAACGACTTGATGAGGAAATGTATTCGATTCTTCCTCTTTTCGCTATTAGTAGCAATGTTTTTAATTGTGAAAAATTCATTTCTCAGAAATTCCGGTGTTGGCGTCTTTGGTTATGAGTTGTGTGCCAAGACTCGTGACAGGTAAGGACGCCTCCTGAGAAATGAGAACATATCGACACTTAACGTTCGTGCAAAACGTACTCGTGTACCTTTTGTCTAAGAAGTTGTCAACGAAATCGCCCAGAGCTCTTTAATAAAGGAAAAAGTAGAGATGTATTACTAATAACATCTTTATTATTATTATTATTATTCACCATCATCATTATTGGCTCATTGAAGTCAAGCCACATCCCCACTCTCCAGCAGCTATTTGAGCTCCGTCTGGGTGGCCATTGTCGCTTTTTTTTTTCTTTGGCCTGAAGGTGCCAGTATTTCGTGATTACGGCAGTTTCTATTTCGCCCCGCCGCGAATGTGTAGTGTCTAAGGTGCTCGGCTGCTTACCCACAGGTCGCGGGATCAAATGCCGGCTGCGGCGGCCGCATTTTCGATGAAAGCGAAAACACTGTAGGCCTGTGTGCTAATATTTGGGTGCACGATAAAGCACCCCAGGTGGTCAAAATTTTAGGAGTCATTCACTACAGCGGCTCTTATAATGATAATGTAGTTTTGGGATGTAATACCCCAGGTATCATTATTTTATAATAATATTATATGGTTTCGTCTGCGAGTGATGACATCGCTTCGTGCATATTTTCATTGAAGGAGCGAGTGTTTAAAAAGCACAAAAAGTGCGATGTACTTCTGCACAAATCGCTAAATACTAATCGGCCGAAAAAAACATGACTATTTTGTAATAGTCCACTCACATGGACAGGCATTAAAAACACCCTGTGATATTCGTATATGCGGGAGAACAAAAAAAATCTATTCCCGCGCTATATGCTACGCACCGGATCTTAAGTTATTGGCCACTGAAAACATCGATGTTAATAGAAGCAGGAAAGGAAAGGAAAGGCAGGGATGTTCGCCAATCCAGGGGGACTGGTATGCTACCCTACACCGGAGAAATGGGTGGGGGAGTTAGATATTTATAGAGGCTTAGAATATTGTGCGCTTCGTTAATTTGTACCCCTAACTCTTTTATATGGCGCTGCTGCTTTTCCCCGGCAACACCGGAGGGAGTGTCATTGAAGCTCATACATAATCTTAAAAGCTTTCAGACATCTCTCGTTGATTATTTTCCCTTTCCCTTGTATGACCTCAAAATCAATATATGCTTTCTTTGCTGGTTCTTTACCCGCTGAAATGTTGAAAAAAAAATGCTAATGAGGCGTGCAAATGATTCTTGTTTTTTTTTAGCAGAAGATAATTGGACCTCTAGGAATAACAACAACCTGCCGATAGGTCTGTTATTACTGGTTATCACTGCAGTGCCTAGTGAATTAGAGTGCAGACATTAATTGTGCTCGACACTAATTATGTAGCGTACTGGGTGTAGCCTGCTTCTTGTGTACGCGAGTCACCTCTTAATTGCTTTAAGTGAGCTTATTTAAGAAGACGCCGTCCTACTTGCATATTTTCGCGTAATCGAAACGAGCCTTTTCAGTCTGCCCCCAGGAGATAATTCGTGGTGCCTCTTAATCTCGCACTAATGGCTGGACGTCAAACTTTAATAGAGGATGGTCAATCACCTGGCTAGCAACGTAACAAATTGCAGCAGCAAATGAGCACGGAAAACATTAGGACTGGATTATTTGTCAAATACAAAATGTTTTTTTGTGTATTCTAAATTAAGGCACGTTTTTTTTTCAGGCCTCTTAACATTCCATCTCAGGAAAGAGAAGCATCTACGGCTTTTGTGAAAACGTAACACGGCAGCGAATATGATTGATAATTAACATAATTAGTTCTTTAAAAATAATTTGTTGGTGAAATTTTTTTATTGTGACGCCGATTTTTCAAGCTGTGCAAAAGACAGCCACTAAATCATATATGCTGCAATCAAAAGCTTAAATATTCATAGTATTGCGATAGCAATTATATGGACACTCTCGGCTGGATTTGACCGCTGGTGTAGGCGTCACTCACCGTATATGGATACGTATCTATATATATGAAAACGCAAAAAAAAAGAAAAAAAAATAGATAAAGACTCCGACGCACGGAATCGAACGTGGGACCTCCGCGTCCTCAGTGCAAGACATTAACCACTGGAAAAAAAACGCTACCAAAAGGCACCTTCTTGAACGTTCAAACAGCAAGCTATTTATATCTATCACTTACCACTTTTGGTGGGCATCTCAAGGGGGAGGGGCAGAACTGTCGTGTTTTCAGCATTATCAGCAAGATGGCGTAATGAGCGCGGGGCGGCTATCATCTCTCACGCGAACTTTGGCCTGCGGAAAGGTGGAGAGTGGACGATCTCTCGCGCGCTCTTATCTCCCGGTGGGGCAGATCATACGTCTTGGCTGGCGTTGGGCTTGCACTGGAACGATTCTGTTGTAGTTACGGGGCACACCAAGGCCGCTGCAATCGTGGGACAGCCTCCGTTTGCGAAAAGTGCGCGCTTTTCAGACACAAGGAAGTAACAGCTGAGACGCTTATTCGCGTTAATCTGTACCTGTGAGTACGTTCTGTGCGTCATTTGTGCGTGAGAAACGCGGGGAACGTTTAGATCTGCTTGCCATTCCGCGCGCGACCTTCCACTTTGTTGCTATTGCGTTCATTGCCTCGCCCTTGCGGCAAAGCCGGGACTTTTTTAACGTTATTTTATCAGAAGATGAATACGGGATAAATCAGATATTGAAGCCGTACGAACCTGCAACAGTTGTCGCCTCAAGTGCGCGTAGCCTATTTCCTTGTGAAATGTTATTGCTTCTTACTGTAAAAGGGAGAAAGGTCTTCTTGCTATAAAAGGAACGAAGACGTTACATGTCACGTTTCCCTGCCCAACTATACTATACATGTCTATGTGTGCTGCATTTCTCTCTCGCTCTCTCTTTCTTTAACTTTTTGTCATATTTTTTTGTCTTTCAACTTTTTGTCTCGTCCTAGAACAGCGCAATCGTATGGTTTTTATAATTGCTTGTCGTGCAAGCATGCATGAATAATCGCGTGGTTAGGATGCTATAGCCTCTGGACCAGGGGTACAAATTCCACCGTGCAAAAAACTTTTTGTTTTATTACTTATTTATTCTGCTATGCACTTCTCACCTCCTGCTTGTCTTCCTCGAACGCGTTGCTAGGTGAGTCCTAGACGTGATTACTCGGTGATAACAACCGCTGTTTCGGGGTTCGAACCCCGGAAATGTTCGGCAACTATGAAGTTTGTCTTTCTGAGAAATCTGCACGGGTTTCTTTGTGGCTTCGTGCTACAAATGGGTGGTTGTTTTTTTTTCCTTTCTTAGCCGTTGTTTATGCAAACGGCGCTGGATCTACTACTAGACTAAGCAACTTTGTAGCAAAAAAAAAAAGCAAGGCTTAACGGGAAGGAGAAGGACTCTTCCGGAGGCTCTCTCTAGTCAGTTTGCTACATTCGTCTATGATATAGGTTTTGCGATGCAAATAATATCTTTATGTTCCTTTAAAGAACGTGTGCATTGTGAATTTGGTTCGCGAACTTACCTTCAATCAGAGCCGACCTGTACGCAGATGCCTGTGAATATGTGCACTTAAAGCTTTGCCGAACAAAGTTGACTTATCTCCAAACTTAGCAAGCGAAACATTTTTCAATTCGGTTATTCGTGCACGTAAACTTATTCCTACCACGTTCTCTTAAATCATAGAATAGCTTGCCTTATTTTTCCTTTTATTTCCAATCTTTCTGAGCAGCATCTTCAAATAAGCATACTAGGCGCTTCCTTTCATGATGCTAAAAAAAAATTATGCCTTCGATTCCCTTCTCCTCTAAAATTCGCTTTGCCGAGTGAGGAAAGCGTACGCCGGTGAATCCCCCTATTGATATTAGGTCTCGATGCAATATGCAAATGAGCGCATACGTGCTTTTATTTCCGAGTAGGCGGCCGCTGCTATGATTGCGGAAAGCTTTTTTTTACGTATACAGCAATGTTATTCACCACGTGGATAGATATTGCATTTTTTTTCCGCGCACAGTTCACGCCGAGACTAAAATTTTAAACGAATTCACAATGCAATCGAAAAAAGTGTTCAAGTGTTTGTGACGAGTGGTGTGCTGGAAAATTGCAGTGCCCCTCTCTTCTTCTGCTAGGGATGAGAATGTGGGTGCCTCGGCTATTGATACTAGATTGTAATTTTATGTAATGCAGAAAATGAAGACAGCAAAGACATAATAGGACAGCAAAAAAGTTTTCTCTGCAACCCTTTCTTCCCTTCTACAGAAAAGGCTTTCTCAATTAATGTTGTAATCTTTCGCGAGTGTACGGACCAGTTTACGAAATTACTGGTGCAACTGTTTCACTAAATCTAGTTACAAATGATAATCTAAATTTCTTTTATAATGCATGTTATGGGGCGAATCTTGAGTAACAGAAAAACAGACCTAATTTTTTTGCTATAAAGTCTTCAAAACGATTTCATGTGTGCAGTAACTTGTACTCTTAAATTGGCAAAAACTAGTCCAGAAAAGTAAACACCTTTTTACTTTTTTCCACTTGTTCAGAATATTTATTGAAATGTAGCAAACTTTTTTCAAAATTCGCTCAACCAAAAATTGTTGGCAAACCGTTTTTTAGAGCGATGTTTTATGGTAAGGTTTAAATTTAAAAAAGTGGACTTTTTAAGGATTGTTATTTACTTACCTGACTAACTGCAGTTACGCTGATATTTAGTAAGGCACAAACTTGCTTTCAACTACTACCACATTCTATTGTTCGTCGCAAAAAAAAAAAAACTGGGATCAAAGCATTTACCAAGTAAAGATTCTAGTGGTGCGTTCCACAGTCACGTGACCTCTTTGTTTAGATTTCCAAAAAGCACTGGCAATGAAACTTTAACCCTCCAGGTTTGTCAGGCCGGTTGCCACCAAAAACCTTATCAATACTGCCGAGACCAAGCTGTTTACGAAGCCCCTTTAGCTAGTATGTAACTTTTTTTCAGTGCCCTTGCTTACCTTCATGCTGCCGGAGGCGGGTGCATGCCGATCAATATGCGATGACTTGTTTTTTCGAATCGATATTCCAATACGACGACATGTGTACGGGCTTAAGATCACAGTTCTTGTGGGTCTGATAATTGTGTCTTTCTTTCTTACTTTTTCTCGGTAAAGATTCAAGGTTATTTCGCTGCAGATATTATGAGAACTCATTTTACGGGAGTCAATTCCACTTGGCGTAAAATTCATGTCTTAGCCAAAATTCACAAAATCATTGCAAAATCTGATCACTGATAATAACGATAACAGAATGCTGTCGCACTGTTCAATCAATGTGAAGTGTCTACATACTGATATCGACGTTTTACTGAGTGAGAATGAGATAGAGACTTTGAGTGTGCAATTAGGCATCCTAGTGCTACCTTAAACGTTCAAAGTAATAAGCTGAGAACGAAAATAAATGGCTCAAATATGAGGTAACTGTTAGCTTTTGAAACGTTGGCATACATAGTGGTCAGCGCCTTATTTAGCCAATGCAGTAAAGCAATCTTGCGTCTGTTCCGTCCAACCAAACTCAACATTCACGACAAAATACACTGCATATAAGTCATCTAACCTCTGGTTTTTTTTTTCGAAAACAGTGCTACTGTATAGCTCCTTTCTCATATGTGTGCATCAAGTAGGTGATCATTGTGAAGCTCTTGAAACTTTCTTGAAGTTCTGCATGTGGGATGAGAAAAAAAAAAGGATGTGTCTTCAGCCGCTCCCAGAATTCTGAGCTCTGTATGTAGTTAGTGAGAAATGACAACGTAGAGTGGCTAGAATAAACAAATATAGTGCGTGTGTGAGTGTACCGCCTAAGATGACGCGGAAAGACCGGCACATGTAATTCAATTCTCAATCAAATAGCAGCTGCAGCTAATTTTATTGCGCTTCACCTGCTCGACTTCTGTTTGACTGTGCTTCTTCTAATTAGGAGCAGGTAATTCAATCATGGTTGGTTCCTATGTGCCTGTGGCTGCAGCTGTAAACGTTGGATTCCTTACGTGTCTTTCGTCAGAGAGAATCTATAGCAGGTTCCGAGATACTGATATTTAAAGTACACAATCTCTGTTAACCAACAAATAATCAGTGGGTTAAGCTGTGCAAATAGACATTGTTCAAAGAGCAATCGCACCTCTATAGGAAAAACTGGAAGTCCAGTTTATTCTGCAAAAATATAGCTGTGGTGGAACAATTCTTTGTTGTAATATCTATGAAGAGCGGCGTGCAGTTACTCGTAGCATGGCTTAAAATTAAAAAAAAGTCAGGACAACGCTCAAGAGGTATATCTGATTGTGATAGTGTAATATCTGATTTGAAGGTGTTATATTCGTTATATACTCATTGTTACTGAAACTTGCTGATATCCCATTAATTCGTAATCAAAATCACGTTGCGTAAGCAGACGACGAGCACAGGTTGTGCGGCTAATGTTGGGATTCAATCTCATGGTGAGAGATAGCAGAACCGAAGAAGAGAGTAATAACGAACTCTCAAGTCGTCTACGATCGTTAACACCACGTGTTTTCCTGCTGCAGTCATTAAAATTACACAAGAATTTTTCTCAAATTGCATCATTGGGGCGGTGGCGCACTACGATAGTGTAACTGTAGCCCAGCAACTGTGTTACTGAGATGGTTATTTGGTTCGTTTCAGTGACAATATATTATGCCAAATGTTTCGACAGCACGCGAAGATGAACACAAGGCATAAGCCACATCGTAAGTCAGCCAGAACCATCATGCAGAAATAGGAAAATCGGTGAAAATATTACTACACCAAGGAGCCTTTGTTTATAACGTTGATTATTAGATATCTGGCATAAGTATGCCTTGATTGTTATTTCACTGGGTCACATCTAATTCAACTAAACTATGGGCCAGTTGGAAATGTCTAAGGCGGGGCCAGTATCGCTCGCTTTTCTTTATCGCTGCTTCATAAGTAATCTCTCAGCTGCGTAAGCGAAGTAAGGTATGAGTCGGCATACAAGTCTAGAGGTGAAGCGAACGAGACGGTGAAGCGAATTCCGCTGGGAGTTTTCCAGACGAGACTATTAGCACATAGTGGAAAGTTTCCTGTCAGACTAATGCGTCTAATGTTCTTGTTCTTCGTATAAAACGTATCGCATTGTGCAGCGCTATCCATTCTGTTGTTCATTGCAGTTTCCTTTTCGTTCAATTCATTTTTTCGTAACGCAAAACCTTAGCAGAACCAGAAAATCTGGGCAGGATTGCGATGACATTGTTTAGAAACCTTGATGTCTTAGTTCACTCGCCTTCCCGCCTTTGTTTTAAATCTGTCGGTTTGGCTGTCATTCACGTTTTTTTCTAACCTGTCGACGAGGCTGCCTTGGGAATACGCCCTAGAAAGGTTTCTGGGCGTGGTAGTCGCTCTACTGTGCTGCAGCTTCGACATAGTAGAAGAAATATCTTTGAATTGCCCTATAAATGTTCACTTTATAGCATTTCATTTTTCCTATTTACTTATGTCCGGTTGAAAACGAGAAGAAACTTGCATATATTGTCAAAAGTTCCCTGGCAACTATCTCATGTATTTAATGGCCTGAGAAATTTATAATCCTCCCCTCCCTATCTACATTTTCGTCAATTATAGAGAATACCTTTCTTTTAACGCTACAGTTTCACACAGAAACAGCCATTATGGACGCATACGTCGTCGTGTGTTACGTTTAGGGCGCCGCAGGATATCCTGAACTTCTAATACTACAACCTAATTTCAGTGAAGAAAAATTTGGCAGATTACACGGATTGTGGGAATAGGTTTTATATGAAGTGGTCAGTCACTAATGGTCTAAGCTCCATTATTGTGGTTTTGAGTGAAGTTTCGCAAGGGAGGTTGCCGCCATCTTTTTAATGGATACACTTACATGAATGCATATGACAACGACGTTTAAAAGGGGTCATGCATAAGTAATGCTTATTACATTGTTACTAACTAAATGACCAGCAATGCAATAATTGTTGACGATTTACTGACATGACTCTTGCATAAGGTAATTTCCAGAGCAGTTTCATCACCTGATGTGGCTGCGAGGTACAATATTTTACTGCCACGCGGAATGGGATGTACCTGTGAGTACGTTTCGTGCGTCAATTTTGCTTGAAAACCTCGGGGCACGTTTCGACCTGCATGCCAATTTTCGCGTGACCTTCCAATTCGTTTCTATTGCGTTCATTGCTCCGCCTTCGCGGCAAATCTGTGACTTTTTTTTATCGTACCCAGTCACAGAATGGGAATGGAAGTGGCCCAGGAAGACATTATTGTTGAAACACAAAACAAAAGGTGGCTGCCTAAGTCAAGAATTTAGCTCTGAAACGTGGCCCCGCTGTGGTGGTCTAGTGGTTCAGCTACTCGGCTGCTGACCCGCAGGTCGCGAGATCGAATCCCGGCTGCGGCGGCTGCATTTCCGATGGAGGCGGAGATGCTGCAGTCCCGTGTGCTCAGATTTGGGTGCACGTTAAAGAACCCCAAGTGGTCAAAATTTCCGGAGCCCTCTACTACGGCGTCTCTCATATACCGTATGGTGGTTTTGGGACGTTAAACCTCACATATCAAGCTCTGCAACGCACTGTTTTATTTTCTATTTTTCAGCAAGAGGGGCACGTAATGTAATATTGCGCAATCAAGTGTCCCACAAAAGCTGCTCCCGTGAAAACGAGTGAAGAAAACTAAGTTTAAATGGCGTCTAACAAAATATGGGCTTGCTGTATGAGTATAACGATGGTGATGATGATGATGACGACGATGACGGCTTCTTTTGGGAAGAAACACGCAGACCTAAAGAAGAAAGTGCGTACTGAAAACAATGCAGGACGACACATAATGATATGGTGGTTGTATTTTTAATGTTTGATTTTTTCTCGCGTGTGCAAACTGCTCTCAGTGGAGCCGTACAGTCGTGATGGAAGTGGCATTTTTTTTGAAATATAGTAATATCATTTTCCGGGAGTGCAACGCCTAATATCTGCTCCGCAACGCAGGGGCTAACGATGTCACTACGTCTCCAGAGGCCATTCTCCCCGCCCCCCCCTCTTTCCCTAACATTCTCAGGTCGTTATATTCAGCAGATTAAAAAAAAAAAGACTGCAGCCGCGCAAATGGCGAAAACAGAGAAAGAAATTTCTTGTGTGCAAAGACGCTTTGGGAATCATGTTGCCTGACTGCGGGAAATATACGTTAAATACACCTACTCTCCCCCCCCCCCCCTCCTCTTCTTTTTTTAGCACTGAAGCTCAAGCTCATTTGTTTTTCAAAATGCTGTAGCGGCAAAACTTTGTCACTGGGTAATGCAATAAAGAAAACACATAATAATTTCTAATGGCTTCACAGCCCTTAAAAATTTCCACTTCTTTCATTCATGCGCGCATGAGTCTCGTCTGGCAAACTTAATGCTTTCAGGTGTTATGCGAAGGATTATTGGCCAGCTGCCAGCTCGCTATAAGATCACCTACCACATGACGCCAACATAAAAAAAAAGAGTGCTCCACACTCGATGTCATGGCTACTGGTGGCGCTGACTAACGCTTCCCCGTTTAACTGCACATACACCCACACCATAAAGTGGATTGGGGAAAGCCGCCGTGGTAGCCCAGTTGTTAGAGCATCGTATATGCGTTATTTAAACGTCGCATGTTCGGTCCCTGCGCATGGCAAGTTATCTTCTCCACACGAAAATAAACACACGCGGAACAATACAAATAGACACCCAAGTGAACACCACCGCTGCTTGGCATCCCCACATGGTTTCCCTTAGTAGGAAATGGTGTAATATTTTTTTTTCAGTGCCAACACTCGTAAATACTGTACTGAACGAGAATAGCTCGCTTGTGCTGGATATACAGTGCGAAGCAGTTGGTTTCGCACACCACTCATCGATGATCAATTGTCTATAGGCCACTACTATAACCATAAGCGGGGAGACGACGACGAAGTGTCTCTTCATAGAACGCTTCTGCTTTCGGCTCCGAGCATTGTTATCAAGTTTTTCGCTTTCTACGGGAGACGCTGCTCCCTGCCCCAAGGCGACGGACGCGGAGTCATCCACTGGTCCGCCCAGCCAGAGGTCTGCTATGGCGAGCTCCTCGGTAAATCAGCGCGCCTGGCCCAGAACCAGTGAGGCCAACGGTGATAGTCACTGCATCATGGCTGTGGACGTGGAGCCTTCTGCGGCTATGTCCGACCATAGACCACCTTTGGCAAGCTCGTCGCGGAAACGAAGCACCTGTTCGAGCACCAGCGAGGACACGGAACTGTACTCGGCCACTGGCGACGACTCGTCGGATGACGACTTCGAGACCGTGAGAAGCAGGAAGGCCAAAAGAAGAAGTATCAAGTCGTCTTCACCAGCAGGGACATTAACGTCTCAGTCAAAAGGAGAATGCTGGCCGCACACCATCCTCTTCATGCCCGAGGACTCCACCATCAGCCTTCGAGCAGTAAACAGGCAAGCTCTCTCTATGTACTTTGAGGGGGTAGCACCAAACGACATTAAGGATATCCGGGTGAACACGCGGAAGAATATTCTAGCTGTGGACACAATGACTGCCAGCGCCATAGACAAGCTTCGCAGAGTATCAGATTTGGGAGGCATCAAAGTACGACCGGTTATTCCAATGGACGGTGCCTGCACGGCGGGAGTAATCTACGACATTGATTTGGCCATAGCAAACTCGGACCTCCCAACTCTCATAAAACCAGCGAACGAAGGAGTTCTCATCGCGAATGTACTTCGCCTCGGAAACACCCGATGTGTAAAGATAATGTTCAAAGGAGATTCCATTCCGTCGCATGTCAAAGTGGGACACTTCCGACATCCTGTTCGACCATTTGTCCCTAAACCACTCCAGTGCCATAACTGCATGAAAATTGGTCACATCAAGAGTGTATGTACAAACACCACAGTATGCCCCCGATGCGCTGAGCCGCACACTGCAGACGCATGTCGGGCAACAAGTCTGAAGTGCAGAAACTGTGATGGTCCGCATGATGCTGCATCCAAGGAATGCCCTCGGATTAAGAAGGAAATCGCCATTATCAAACAAATGGTTAGGGACAATTCAACCCACAGAGAGGCTGCTGAAAGGGTACGGCGGCGACGTAGTCGCCGACGGAGGCGTGGAGGACAGAGTGTTGCGCATAACCCATTTCCTCCGAGCACGAGTGAAGTAGTAAGCACGAAGCGAAAAGAAGTGGAGAAGCTCACAGCTGCGGATGAGTGGCCTACGCTTCCGCGTACACAGCCTGCAAAGGAGCCTCCTGCGAGGCCTCGCCGCCCTACACCTTCCACCGAGTCTACTTCCGTTGAGGATGTGTCAAGGGTCGATCGACAGATCATCCCGATGTTACGATCCCTCGTCGCTGTCATGGCAGACATACTAAGAAGCCTGGGAACTCCAACCGCTCGAAGCGGGTTACAGGTGTTGGACGCGCTGAGCCCAGTCCTCGCCTCCCTCGCGTAGAGTCATGGCAGGAGATCAACAATCGTTCCGCAAAGACGTCAGAGAAGCATCAGTCATCCAGTGGAACGCAAGAGGACTTAGATCACGGATTTCCGATTTTCGTCAGTACGTGTTTTCTAACCTTTTCCCAATCATCGTAATATGTGAACCGAAATTATCAAACCCGATCAGGCTATCTGGCTACGAATCAATCCCGTCCAAAACCCGAAACGAAAGCAGCAAGGTCATTGTGTATATTCGTCGGGAGCTTACCTACATCATTCACCCTGTGTCGCCTCATGATGAGAACCAATATGTTTGCCTGACTGTGAAGCAGAAAACCCTCACCTTCACATTAATAGGTGTCTACTTATCTCCCTCAGCCCGTTTTGATTGCCAAAGACTGGATGACATTCTTTCGAGCGTCCCGGATCCGTGGATAATTATAGGGGACTTCAACGCCCACCACCCAATCTGGGGAAGTTCAAAAGTCAATACCACGGGCCGGAGGCTGGCTTCATTTGTATCGACTCATGAACTGTCTCTACTTAATGATGGGAGCCCTACATTTCTGCGAGGATCAACGTACAGCAGCTGTTTGGACTTGACGTTCGTGTCACGTCGCTTCGCCACAAGCGTTAAGTGGTTTTTAGACATCGAGACACATGGTAGCGATCACATCCCCAGTTATCTCACCATCGAAGGCTTTGCTAGCGACCACCCGCCGAAAACCGTACGGAAGATCGATCTTTCAGCATTCACAACCAACATTGAACACGCTTGTGAAAAAGGCTTAACCTCTGGCATTGAGCAAGCGATCAAACAAGCAGCGCAGAGTGCGATGCGCACGCTGGCATATTCTTCAAGGCCCTCAGAAACGGACATGGAGTTAGAGCGACTCCGTGCGACTCGTCGGCGTGCGGAGCGTAGATATCGACGCACAAAATCCATTCAAGATCTACGGATGGCCAGGCGCATGCAAAAGAAGATCCAGCGTCGTATAGACAAACTGGAGTTTCAACGGTGGGCGAAATTTTGCGCGAGTCTAGACCCTCGCAAACCGCTTTCTCAAATATGGCGAACCGTGCGAGGCCTACGCACATTTCCCCAACAACGTTTTCCGTTTAAAGCCTTGGCCCTTTTCCAAAATAGAAGGGATATCGAGGTAGCGGAAGATTTTTGTAGGAAGATTGCGGGCCCACCAAATCGCACAGAAGCCCTTACTGCTGATTACACGCCACATTCACTTGACCCGCACCTGGACCTGCCTTTTTCAATGGAAGAACTGAATGTGGCTCTTGCTTCATGCAATCGATTGTCATCGCCTGGGCCGGATGGCATATCATACCGCCTATTATGCAATCTCGGGGATCGAGCACGAAGTGCTTTGCTGGAAGTATTCAATGAGTCTTGGAGAGATGGAACGGTCCCCAGAGAGTGGAAAACAAGCCGGTTGGTTGCACTTCTCAAACCTGGAAAATCGCCTCTAGAGCTGACATCATACCGCCCAATAGCGCTGGCTAGTTGCGTAGGGAAGCTGATGGAGCGAATGATCCTTGCCAGACTCGAGTGGTTCCTAGAACGCCATAGAATATATCCAGACGCCATGGCCGGTTTTCGTCGTCTTCGGAGCTCCATTGACAATGTCATTGACCTGGTGACCTACGTACAACACCAGAAAATGAGCAGACGGTTATCTGTCGCACTATTTTTAGATGTCAAAGGAGCATATGACAATGTTTCTCACGAAGCCATACTTGACGCCCTCGAGTCAGTTGGTTTGGGTGGGCGAGTGTACCGCTGGATCCAATGCTACCTACACATGAGATCATTGTTTATGCAAACTGATGATGGGCCGACTTCTGAACATTATACACACCGTGGTGTTCCTCAAGGTGGTGTATTGAGCCCCACACTGTTCAACCTGGTTCTGATCGGTCTCGTTGAACGCATACCAGATTCCGTGCAGATATCTCTCTATGCAGATGATATTTGTGCCTGGACATCAGGTGTAACACGTCCTCAGGTACGTGCGAGACTCCAGAAAGCAGCGAATTCAATATCGGCGTACCTTAGAGAACAAGGCCTCGAGATTTCTCCTGAGAAATCGGCGCTGGTCGCGTTCACGCGGAAGGCAATGACGTCATATCCCATCGCCATCAATGGACACAGTGTCTGCTACGCCAGGACCCACAGGTTTTTGGGGGTCACGATCGATCGAAATCTCTGCTGGAGTCCCCATGTGGCCACACTAAAGAAGCGCCTAACGGCCATCGCACAACTTTTCAAGTTCCTCGGAGGCAAAACGTGGGGCACATCAGTGCACGCGATGTTGCATTTGTACAAAACGCTGTTTCTGGGGTACCTGCGGTATAGCTTGCCGGTTCTGACGAACGCTTGCAAAAGCAGTATACGCACAATAGAAAACGCCCAGGGCCAGGCACTCAGAGTTTGTCTTGGATTACCACGCTGTACATCAACAGCGGAAACCATCGCAATCGCCAAAGATCATCCGGCCACAGTGCACATTACTTTGGAGGTGCTTAGAGCTCATATTAGACACCTTGCTCGCGCCCCTGCCCACCACCTAGCTTCGCTTCCAGAAGATCGACCGAGTGCCTCCTTCTGTAAGAGAGTATTGACTTTCCGTGAGTGCCTTCCAACAGTCTACACACCTCCGGAACGGATACTAACACCTCCTTGGTGCTTGGACCGACCAAAACTGCGCTTGACAGTGCCGGGGATTCGCAAGAAGGCGGAGCTCTCGGCGCCAGCTTTAAAGCAGATGATTCTACTCATGCTACACGAAGAATACAAAGATCATGTCAAACTTTACACGGATGGCTCGACAACTGTTGGAGGATCTGCAGGAGCTGTGATCTTCCCAGCAAGAGCCGAAACCATCCAGTTCAGAACGTCACACAAGACGACATCGACAGCCGTGGAGCTCGCGGCACTCCGCAGCGCACTCCGCAGGATTGACCAAGAGACACCACAAAAATGGAGCATTTTTACTGATTCGAAACCAGCTCTCCAATGTCTACACAATACTCTACGTCGTGGACCTCAAGATCAATTGGCGCTCGAAATACGACAACTGTACCATCACCTAATAGACGAAGGACATGACATATCTTTTCAGTGGTTACCAGGCCATTGCGGCATCATCGGTAACGAGCATGCCGACAATGCAGCTAAGAATGCTCACGAAAATGGAGTGATGGAACCTATTCCACTATCAAGAAGCGACGCAGCAGCAAAGATTAATACGCTTGCGCAGGATATCGCAAGGTCTATGCGGAATACGCCCGGTTTTCTCCACACCCGTCTTCACCGCCTGGACCCATGCCTACGACTTACTATTCCATCTGGCCTACCCCGATCCGAGACGACCCTTCTCTGCCGTATGTGGCTTGGGGTGTCTTTCACGAACGCTTTTGCCTGCCGCATCGGAATGAGAGACAGCGCTACATGCGACCATTGCGACAATGACGAAACAATTGAACATATTTTATGTCAGTGCCCCCAGTACAGCTCTCAGCGACAGTCCCTCTCAGCAGTGTTTGCTCGCCTCGACGACCAGCCATTTTCTGAGCAGTCAATCTTGGAATGTCGGAAAGATCGAGCTTCACGCCAGAAAGCAACGAAGGCGCTGATGAAGTTTCTGCGAGCGACCCGCCTCGTAGAACGATTGTGACACTACTGTGTGCGAGTGTGTGTATGTGTGTTTGTGCTTCTCTTCCTCCCTTTCCCCTTAC
Organism: Rhipicephalus microplus; assembly: GCF_043290135.1. Taxonomy (NCBI): domain Eukaryota; kingdom Metazoa; phylum Arthropoda; class Arachnida; order Ixodida; family Ixodidae; genus Rhipicephalus; species Rhipicephalus microplus. Next base: position 26,949,765 of record NC_134703.1, read on the forward strand.
CCTTTCCCCAGTGCAGGGTAGCAAACCGGATATGTTTTCTGGTTAACCTCCCTGCCTTTCCGCATTAAATTTTCTCTCTCTCTCTCTCTATAACCATAAGCGTGCGCAGGTTCCCCTTCAGGGGCAATAGTTCGCCCCAGCACCTCCCTCCCCACATTCCTATTATGTCAATGTATGGGGCTTTAATTGCACCCCCTTCTCACCCCCCGTACGCACGTCTATGATTAAAACCATGATCCGATCGCTTATTCTTCCTTGTCACCTGTCGTGCTTTTACGGTTGTCTGTGTCGCCGAGCGTTGGCCTGGGACGTGTTTCCTCGTGTGCTGTGTCGGTTGCGCTACACCTGTATCCTGCGATATGCTTACCAAAAAGCCCGAAGCACGGGACAAGTATGAATAGTACGCAAGCAGGGAAAGACCGTTTCTGGGCATGATGCAGCTTATTGCACTGCAAGATTTTGCTTAATTAAGTTTGAATATTGTGTTCGCGTTTTCCCATGGCGTATTGAGCACATTCCCCGTTTTCTATAAAGTTAAACGACATTCAATACGTCCCTAGCATTTTGCACGGCCTCGAATGGTTTTAGAAAAGAAAGTGGTATGTGGAGATTGTATAGTTAATATGCTCTAATAACTGTTTGCAAGGAAGTCGCCGTAATGTAATTTTTTTTATAAATGAATAAAAGGGCTGATTGTATCAATTTATATTTTTTATTTATTCATTTCCATTTTTGGGCAGCTTCTTTTTTTCTCTCCCCTTTTCTGTGCTGAAGAACTTGGCTTAATGGATTTTGTGTCGGGCTAAAAAAACTTGACCTCCCCATAGCGACAACTCGTCGCCAGGGCCAAGAGTGCAGTCGAAGGCAGAGAGTTACTGCTCAAGGGAACCCTGCCACCTTAGGGTGACACCGGGTCTCGCTCGGAACACTGTTTTCTAAATAAACGTTAATTTTTTTCCGTCCCCAGAGAAAGCAATTTAGAAGTAAACAGAGTCCAATTCGGTTAACAAGATGGGCCAGCAACACGATTCTCCCGGTGAATATTTCGCGTAAAGAATTTTCGCGTGAGAATTACTTGAATATTACATAACTTTAGCGATTGGATATTTGCATGGTTGCGAGACACTCTTGTGAAAATTAACCGAACGCATTTACTAGATTTTGACGTATCGTTAGTATGTACAAAACTGTTGCGAAATCTCGCATTGTGAACTAAGTATCTCTTGCAACTTTCGTTAACAGTCGGTTCAAGATATACGCCGTTCTTGATTTCGAATGAGGCTTGAAAATTGGGATCCAACGTATATTATTTAGAGCCCACTGTTTGAACGCGAGTATAATGGACATCAAGTATTTTATTACGGTAGCAATTATATAGGCATTCTTGGTGAGTTTTTGCCGTTGGCATTTTCTGGATATGTACGTGTATGTATAAGTACAAAAGGCTCGAAGTAAAATAAATACGAAGAAAAAACTTCCCAAGCACCCAACCGGGCATTCGAACCATGCAGCGACCCCTCATTCCGCAGTTAACTTCGCTAGACAACTCCACCACGTGCCATGAATGCGCTGGCGAAATAATAGTGAGAATTTGCCGGTAGTGTAACGCAGACCTAAGAGAAGATTGGGCGTGTTTTATATATTGCAACGCTGATACAATGTCTTTCCATTTCAAAACGGTCCTTGAGGTGCGCACGGGAAAAGGGGCCCTCTCTGGAGACACCCGGGTAGTTTAAAAAAATAAACACCGGCCACACCTTGCGTCAGAAGGCGCCACGTGGCAGAAGACACGGAGACGTCGCTCCACGCGCCGCACGTTTTTTTTTTCTTTAATAAATGGTTAAAAGCACCGGGATGCGAATTGTCGGCACTTGTGGCGTCTTTATGTTTGAGCAACGTGCTTCAACTGTGACAGTTTAGTTTAGGCTTGTCCTGTGTACAGTTTATGCACTGGTTGCTGCATATGATTCGTGCTTCTCACTTCATATCGTTCAACTGGCTATTTTTTTTTTTTAGGAGGGAAGCTCCTTGGGGCTAGCATTGGCCGGCGGAGTACCAGCGTTCATACTCATATCCCAACACCTGCCGCACGGCTGTGAAAACACCTGTGCCGTTCGTCCATCCAATCATCTGTCCGTCTTTTGTACTTGTCGGTGAATTGTCGGTGAAAGACTAACCTTGAGACCTAGCTTCTTCGCCCACTTGTCATCATTCACTTTGTGGAGATGCGTGGAATTTTTTTCTCCCTCATAAAACAATTCTGCGGTGCGGCAAACCCCTGGCTGCAACAAAATAAAAACACAATAATAATCTTGCTTTTCACAAGCGAACGCAATATTCTCAGGTCACGTCTAGTGCAGCACTGTCGCCTATATGGTAAAGAAGTGATCGAATTGGAAACTTCGCCCGAGGGTACTTCATTTACGCTAGACAATCAAATTATAGCGAGCCTGACGATACGCACACATTGAGCCTCAGATGAGAACTGGTGCGTTGAAATCGGACACACATTGCTATAGTAGGCTGGTCGCTTTTGTTGGTCACTACAATCACATTACGAGAGAATCTATATCAGAGCTTTATATAGGCTCCTGTATTGCTGATATATGTGACAAAGTCCACAGACAGACAAAGAACTCCTATACGTTTTGCTTCGGAGATTTCGGGTGGTTGCGCCAAGTTACAAAGTGTCGCCAAGTTACGAAGTGTCGTTTTTCGAGCGTGTGGATGTCTTATAAAAATGCTCCCGAAATGTCTTCTACCTCATTCGCAGTTTTTGTTTCCTATTTTAATTATTGTCGTCTTTATTAATGTATTGCTACGGTCTCCTCGTTTCTTGAAATTCGTTTGGATCCATTGATTGACTGCCGATCCTGTTCTTCTTCAATTTAGCGCATCGCATCAGACTTTTAAGGTACTTTATTCGGTTCTCGGACAATGCGGCCTGTAGTACAGTTTCCTCGCAGTTTACCGTCTCTCCGACACTGTGCACATTTGTCTTCGCCGTGGGGCAGCAAACGGCGTAATCATTTCGCAGACCCGACAGCCCACTGGAGTAAAATTAATTAGATGTGCACTGTATTCGATTGATTCAGTACAAGAAAAGGTTAAAGAAAAGTTAACATTGAGGATAGTGAGCTGAATATGTGAAATTGTGACTCGCATGAAAAGCATGAAAAGGCTGGACGACGTCCTAATTCAGAGCTTGAGTATTGTCGGGTTCATGCGTTCGTTGTTTCGCGGCGTTAATATCTTGTCATTATTTCTTTTTTTTTGGGGGGGGGGTAGTTGCTTTTGATGGTGATCATTATAGGTTTTGTTGTTAGATCAAACAGAAATTGCAGATATGCAAAATGCCTTCGCGCCTTTCTTATAGGTGCTGCCATTTTTTTTTGTACTAAATTAGACAAAGTGGTCAATCTGGTTGGTGGACATTGAGCTTAATTAACATATCGTAGCTGGGGCTGAATGATAATTATTAGGAGAGAGGAGATTACGGATGCTGAAGTTTGCAAGAAAAACACCTAAAGGTACTAACGAAGGAAAATGAGTAAAATGTTCGATATTGAGGTTTTCTTGAAAAATTGTAAAGCCAATGAATTGACTGGCGATCGAAGACGGCTTTGATGAATCCGTATCGAGGCGCATAAGTATGAAAGTGAGGAAGAAAATGTCCTTACATTTTTTGAATTGAGAAACTATCTGGCTATTGCGGTCATCTGCTCTAAAGGAAAAAAGAAATATAGGCATCTGTGCGCAGAAAACTACCCAGGCTGTATTTATACCTATAAGAGCAAATAACAGTGAAACCTCATTTATGTAACACTAACGTAAGCACAACTGTCAACAAATAGGTCGTTGCGGTGCACTTACTGAGGGAATTATTAGCAAAAAATTATTTCGAGCATTCGGCTATCGATCTTGTCACCTGCACGTTTGTAGCATGAGAATGAAGCTCATTATATTCCCAACACAAACGTTGGATACGAAAACAAGCTTGGACAAGCTTGGGCACTCTTTTTTTTTTTTTTTTGCTGCCGTATGCGTAGCTCATGACGGCTGTCATATCCGCGAGGCGCATCGTCCCCAGGTTACAAAAAAGAAAAGAAAACGAAGCACGCACCCGAGCCTCAATTTTATTAGCGCCACCACCGAGCCGTGCTTCGCCGCGGCAAACGTCAGCGCGTCCATCTTGAAAGTTGAAGGCCCGTACACACAACGTGGTGGGAAAAGCGGTGAAATAGAAGCGTTGTCCAGAGTTCTTAAGTATGCGTGAAAATATGATTAGGTTTGAACGGAGTGCTGAGGCCACATATGCTAAGTAAACCTGATAGAACTTTCAAGTCAGTCCACAGAAGCTTGATGCATGAGTGGTTTTTTTTTTAAAAAAATTCACCTTGATTACCCGAGCTGCATTTCATAGAGTATGATCATGGCGTATGATATTAATAATTTGGGCGGTTTTATGACCCAAGACCGTGATGGGGTTCTGACAAACGCTGTTCGGGGGGTCTCCTGATATTTGGACTATATGGTGTCATTTAACAGTCGATGGCATCGTGCAGTACAGGGGCCTCTACAATTTCGTCTTTACCGAAACTCGACTGCTGAGGCCGGAATCAAATTCGCAACCTTCACACTGAAATTTCAGCGCACACACACAAGGACACAAACGAAAGGTTCACAAGGACAAGTGCTGTGTACTCGTTGTCTGTGTCGCAGTCTGTGTTTCGTCTCTGTCCTCGCGTGTGGGCGCTCAAGTTTCAGTATGCAGCAAAACCAACTAGCCTGCCTTTCTTTAATAATGGCGCAACCTTCGGGCCAGCAGCCGAGAACAGTAGCTACTACACCACTTCATGGGGCAAACCTGACCACAGAATAAGTCGTTTTGATGGTATTTGTGGGACCGTAGACAGCTTAGAAGAAAAGCATGCTTTCCTCAGATTGAGGAAGGAGCTTGAAATGGTGTGCGCTGTCTTTCACTTCTGAACCAAACGGAAACTCCAGATGTGGGCACTTTCTTCAGCCATTCCTTCCACGTGAAGGCTTCGCCGTGTCGAATCAGGAGGGAAAAATAAATGGCCTAAAAGAAACTCGTCAGACCGATGACAGCGTTTGTTCGAGAGAGACTTAGAGTTGAGGCACATTGACTGCACTATCAAGGGCCTGGAACTTGTTCATCATTTATTGTCAGAAGCACGACTTGATTTGTTGCTTTTCATGACCTGTATAGTCAGGCCAACGAGACGGTCAGCGATTGACGCCTTCTTTCACCCCGGTGCTTGTCGATGCCGCGGCGCCCATAATGCTCCGGAGGCACTCAAAAGAGACAGTTTCGCGTTCGTGCATCGGTGCCATAAGGTTTTCACAGCACGCTTCGCACTTTCGTCTCACTTCGCGTCCTACGTACTTTGACGTAGACTGGGAGAAAATTGGATCCTGCTGGGCGGTGCTCTCCCGCTCACCACCGCTTTCCTTCGAAACTCGCTGTGCACGGCCCGGGCTTCCGAGGCCAAGATCGCACGTGCGGTGCTTGTAATCGGTGCAGACAGGAGTCCGAATGCGTTGCTGGCCTCCTTTGGACACAGGGAATCGCCTTTATGCATTCCCTTTTAAGAGGCTGCGGCAGAATAGTTCCCGTGAACTTTATTTCTTTTTGATGCGTGTATCACGTTCCATTTCTTTAACATAAAACTTTCTTAGTCTGATGTCCTCCAATATTAACGAGTTGATTGATTTCTTGCTAAACGCGTCTCATATGTTATTTTTCATAGTTCGTAGGTTTCTTCCCCAGTAGCTTGATGTTGTCCGCAGTAAATTTTTCTCTTGAACCAAGGCTCTGAAAAGGGGCCTTAGTGTACAAATTAGCAGCAATAAAAATTATAAACGTGGAATACTATAAAGCGCCAATATTGAAGCTACTTCGATTACACACTGAGCACCTTGATTAATCGTGTTCGATTAGAATTATACTATGGTGACATAGACGAGCAAATGAACATGGACGACACGTTTTCAGTTATTAGGCTTGCAATATCGGCTCTGAAAATAAATAAATAAATGAATAAATTTGAAAAAAAATTGCAGCATGTCCACGGAGTGAATGATGATGAGAGAGGCGAAGCGTCCGTCAGCCCATTCGTCCATCCATCCGTGCTTCCGTACGACCGTGCGTCCGTGCTTCTCTGTCCGTCATTGAGTCTGTCCGTGCGTTCGTCCATGCATCCTTCCGTCTGTCTGTGTCCGTCTGTCTATGTTTCCACCTATCTGTGTCCGTCCATCCGTGCATACTTCCGTCTGTCCGCCTGTCCATCCATCCGTCCCTGCTTCCATCCATCCGTCTGTCCGTCCAGCCGTCACTGCTTCCATCCGTCCATCCGCCCATGTTCTGTCCGTCCGTGCTTCCGTTCGTCCGTCTGTCGAACCATCCGGGCGTCCGTCCGTTCTTCTGTCCATCCGTCTGTCTTTCCTCCCATGTTTCCGTGTGTCGTTCTGTGCTTCTGTCTGTCTGTCCGTCCGTCTGTCTATCATTCACACTAGCGCCACCTGCTGTCTGAGTCATACAACTAGGTGGTTACAAATCGGTCACACAGAGACCTGCATGGAAGGCCCACTGCTTTAGGAGCTTCGCCTCTAAAAAACAGGCGAAGAGCAATGTCTTCGAATTCCGACCGAAGACATACATTATTATTATAAGTGAGTTCTAAATGAAAAGAAACGCTTACTGCGCGAAAGATGATTCTTTATGCGAACATGGAAGAGAGAAAAAAATGTTGTCATCAACATAAAAAGTACTTGTCATTTTCAAATTATTTTTTTCTTTTTGAATGTTTTTGCTGTTGGTGGAGCTCAGAATACAACAATGCAATGCTTGCACAGCTAAATAAATTTGCACAATGACAGAAAAGTTCAGACGTGGGTTATATATACATTAGACCGGGTGACAATACGGAGGCATGTTCTTATGCCGTTATGTGCTTGATTGCTAGATGAAATGACAGGGTTATCTCGATGATTAGCTTTACCGAATCTTTATGATATAAAGCAAGTAGCTAAAAAAGCAATTCGTATTTGTGATTTTTCCGAATACTAAGCATCAGATTTTTTTCTACTTTCTTGGATGGTATCCAATTATCCTTTCACTTCGGCGCCTTGACCAGAATAATTACGTTGTTTGCCTTTCTAAGCATTGAAGCTCGTACGTCAAGTAGCCCGACTGCCCCACTTTCTGTACGACGTAAGCCAAAGCTGTGCCAGCGAGACCCAATTTATAACGGTGATTTGTCTGAGCAGGCAGCGCCAGTGAGACCCCAAATTTATTTCGACGTTTTCCGCACACGAGAAGAGGATACAGCGAGAGGGGCTTCTTGCACGAGCTCTGCTTAACAAAAAATACCGCGAAAGCAAGAGTAGCGAGGATATATTGGCGCAGAAAGTAGCTGCCGAGATTGGACTTATAACGATGATTGGTGGTCACATGGTTGTCTGCACCAGGGGCTGTAATGGTCCCCTAGTGCGTTATACTGATGGGCACAAAAAACACTAGACGCTTGAAGAGGCCTCCACAGGCCCGCAGAAGTGCATGCTTTCGTAACCACTTCAATGAGAAGCTATTCCGTTGCCCTGGAAACTTTATAATAGCGTATGGGTGGTACATACATCGCTCCTGGCGTTCTAGCTGTGATGGAAAAATGAAAGAACTAACGGAGAAGAAGGCGGGAGAGAAGTTCTGCTAAAAGTTTGCACGTGAAAACGATCTTGCGTGGGGGAGTGCAGAAGCAGTTTGGAAGAAAGTGCACAGGACAGGAAAGGGCCTCAAAATGACTCTTCGAAGCGAAGTCGCAAATGGCAGGAATGTCGACGAGATTGCACATCTGTAGGCGGATCATTCTGGCACTTCATGTCCTCTCGGCAATATATAGGTATATAACGTCAGTGAAGGAAAGTCGTATTCGAGGTTTATGTTATGTAGTGGAATATGTACGCCATTTTATTGAATGGTAAAGACGGAGTGACGGATTCTTCATAGTTTTTTTTTCTTTTTAATGTTCAGAAAAACATCTACTCCAAAATTTCAAAACATTCGAGAAGTATACTGAACCAAAAGGAAATGATAATGAACAAGTACAGGGGTGGTCAAAAGTTCCAAGGCCAAGTCGCTTGGGAACTATTGACTATCCCTGCACATTTTTGATAGACAATAACATTATTTTTGTTTGCACCGATCTGACTTGCTCCCAGGTTTTGCGTTCAAGGAAGTATTATAAAAAAAGCACACCCGCAAGAGGAGTACGGGAACAAGTGCTCTTCCTCGGATCCTCTCTTTGGAACGTGTTTTAAATGCGAAGCATTTATTAGCAAACTTCAGTGACTTTGAGCGTATCTATCTATCTATCTATCTATCTATCTATCTATCTATCTATCTATCTATCTATCTATCTATCTATCTATCTATCTATCTATCTATCTATCTATCTATCTATCTATCTATCTATCTATCTATCTATGTATCTATGTATCTATGTATCTATGTATCTATCTATCTATCTATCTATCTATCTATCTATGTATCTATGTATTTATGTATCTATCTATCTATCTATCTATCTATCTATCTATCTATCTATCTATCTATCTATCTATCTATCTATCTATCTATCTATCTATCTATCTATCTATCTATCTATGTATCTATGTGTCTATCTATGTATCTATGTGTCTATCTATGTATCTATGTATCTATGTATGTATTTATCTATCTATGTATGTATTTATCTATCTATGTATCTATCTATGTATCTATGTATCTATGTATCTATCTATGTATCTATCTATGTATCTATGTATCTATGTATCTATATATCTATGTATCTATGTATCTATGTATTTATATATCTATGTATTTATATATCTATGTATATATATATCTATGTATTTATATATCTATATATTTATATATATCTATCTATCTATCCACTTACGTTTGGGTGCTCTCATGCCCCCCCCCCCTAACTTGGCGTGAACCAAAATTAGCATGAGAGGGTAAGATGGTTTGGCGAATATGACGCGCTGGTCACTACATGAATAATGTCACAATACAATCGCGTACGTCGTCAAAAACTTCCCGTCAGACAGTGGCACATAGCCATGGGCAGGTAAGTGCCGCTGATATGTGGGTATGTGCCACAGGTGATAGACGCTTAGTATTTACCGAGAAACGACGAGAACACACATGGTCAATTTCAACGCGTGAGCATTAAGACATACTCGACATCGGTAGCGTCGACCCGACGAATGCAAAGAATAAATATCAGGGTCCCAGCTGGAATCGAACCCAAGCATTCTGCTTGGCAATTAAGCCTTTTATCGCAGAGCTACGCCAGGTCTCGAATCTACCTTTCAAATAGACGCTAATCTTCGTGAAACGCCGATAGTGTTTGCAGGGCTGCATACTTATTTTTATAAACATTACATATGTACTCCTTTGATACAGCCGTCACGACGGGTTAACGTACGTCAATTGTGGTTAATTGCCATGCTCTGAAGTAGATTTATGTAGCAGTCTCCAGGGCCAGCATCCTCGTGAGCATCAGCGCTTCATATCAGCTTCTGGTGTTGCCGATACGCATTTTGCGGTTGGCAACGTTGCGCAACTCCAAACAACTTGTTATATAAACATCTGCAACTCTTCAACATATGTCTGTGCGTGCAAAATTTGTGCATATATTTAGGGTCTTTTCATGACGTGTCGCTAAATAACAAAATAAAGCTTTTTAATTTTTAAAGCTGGATGCAAATCCTCGCCGGCTAATTACAGGCCTATTTCCTTGACATCTCACTCATGCAAAATATTGGAGCACGTCATATACAAACACATAGTAGAATTCCTGGAAGCTAATAATATTCTAAACCAGTTTCAACACGGCTTTAGACGCGGTTTCAGTACAATCACTCAACTTACCGAATTTAGTCATGATGTTATTGAAGCCATTGACTCGGGTTATCAGGTAGATGCTATTTTTATTGACTTATCGAAAGCTTTCAATACAGTTCTCCATTCCAAACTTTTACTTAAACTTAATTTCATATTAAAAAACTCGCTGCTCGTAGGTTGGATATCTAGTTTTCTCTCGCACCGCTCGCAGTATGTACTTTTTAACTCAACGGCATCCAGTACCGCTGATGTAACTTCAGGTGTTCCGCAGGGCTCAGTACTTGGACCCCTTCTTTTCTTATGATTTATTAATGACATATCCGGTAACATAACGTCTCAGATTAGCCTATACGCTGATGACTGCGTGATTTATCAAAAAATTACTTCTGCTGAGGATCACGAGAAACTGAACAACTCATTTTCCAATTTTTGCACTTGGTGCCAAACCTGGCAAATGAATGTAAATTTCCAAAAAACTGTGTGCATGACATTTTCTACTCGGTCATCCGCTCATCTATTTCCCTACTCATTCGATGGTTGTCATTTAACAAGAAAAATGGAATATAAGTACCTCGGCCTTCATTTCACTCACAACATGTCCTGGTCCAAACACATTGATATTACGTATAATAAAGCCCTGAAGAGATTAGGTTACTTACAGCGCGTTCTCCGTGTAGCACCAAAAGAAACCAAGCTCTTAACATTTAAAACGTTGGTACGGCCATTACTCGAATACGGTTGTGTCGTGTGGAATCCACACAAAGCGTCCGACATTGCAAAACTAGAATCCATACAAAAAAAAAAAAGCCGTCCGTTTTATCTGCCGAAGATATGACCGAGATTTTTCGCCTACGTCCAACTTAGCACCTTTGAGTTTAACTCCTTTATCTGCCAGGCGCCATTCAGAATGCTTAAAGCTCCTGTACACCTTGATTAATTCGCCGCGCTTGCCCTCGCTCCACAGGTATCTGCAGTTTGCCACACCACCCTCTGTTCATACCAGGAGTCAACATGCGCTAAATATTACGCCACTTCACCCCAAAACTGATTTGTTTAAGTATAGTTTTTTTCCCTTGAGCTATTGAGCTCTGGAACTTGCTACCCGGCGATACCCGCGGGCTCCCTTTGGAGCAGTTTCTGAGTGCAATATCACATGCGTGTTAAGTAGATATTTCCATGTTCTTTTGCTTTCTGTGCTTTTGCTCTGTTCATTCTGTATCTTGTGTAGTACTATGAACCACAAATTTGTGCCATATGCTCATGTTTTTGTTTCTGCTTGTTATCACCTGATCATTTGTATGTCCACTCCTGCAATAGCCCTAATAGGGGCTGCAGTATGTATAAATAAATAAATAAATAAAATTGCAACACGGTAACCTTCCTTCCGCATGCTTCGCATAACGCCGATTTCAAGGTACGTGAGATCTACCGAATGTTTTATTCAGTAAGCCAAATACTACCAGGTATACATGACACACTTTATCATAAATGAATTAAACTCTTACGTTTAGCCATACTACTCAGAAAAAATACCTTACGGATGTTTTATAATGTCATGCGAGAAGCTAACGTGTGGGACCGTTTCCTACATAGGCACAATGAGGCAGCTGCAAATTCTATCACACCTCGGCTGCCGTGAGGCAACCTTACTGCGCCGACTATGGTTTGGAGTGGCCTTCACGAAAGCGTAACCCCCCTATGGGATTATAGTGCGAAAGTAATACAGGCGATGGAACGCGTATACTCTGTTTTTATTATTGCTTTGAGACCGAACGCAGCATTGTACTCAACGAGCTGAACGAACTAGACGACAAGGAAATTTCCAGAAGAGAAGATACTCGGATCGTGGCCCTACCTGTTACAGGCCCACACAGGGACGCGGTTATTTACTCTGTTGTTAAGGTGGGCTGGGTTGAGCGATCACTTGTAGGTGTGGTTGAACAGGGTTACGTATATCCCAACGGCACCTTTTTCCCTCTTTTTTTATTTCTTTTAATTCTTTCTCCTGAGTTGTTAGCAAACCGGACGTGCGTTTGTTTCACCTCCCTGCATTTCTTTTTTTTTGTCCCCCTCCTTAGCTCAGATGCTGCTTTAGAGAGCGCTACCACTTATTACGATTGGGTTTTTGGAAGCGTCGAGCGACGTTAATTATCATTTCGCCGCAGAAACAATGCTCGAACTTTTGTATCAGCAGTATGAAAACTGCACGTTATTTGCCTTGTTCTGTGAAACACGAATGAACTTGCACTGTATTTTAGGAACGACACTTTGACTTAGGTGAGTAATATCATACTCGGTCGCAGTCATGTTGCACATATCCTTGCGATTTAGAACAGCTACTTCATTAGAGCGTATGGGAGAGAAAATTTTCTTTTATTCTGCAGAGCAATTTTAAATTCGCCTGCATCAGCTCAGGCTTTGGTAATATAGAAAATAACCTGCCGTTGTTAAATATAGTTCTGTTCAGTACATTTTGTCTAAGGTACTCCTCCACACATACAATGGATGCATGCTGATAATGATAAAATTAGCTGGTGCTGAATGGAAAAAACAATCAGGGATCATAATGGGAGATAGAAAATTAGATGACTTCGACGCTAAATGACCACAGTAAGTTAGTTTCTTTTCTCAACTGCCACCAGTTCTACGCTCAGCTGATCTGTATTATTTTACCTACTCTTCGAGTATCTTGTGTTCGGAGCGTTTTGTTTTTGTGCTCCGCTTTCATTTCAATACCAGCAACTTGTTTACCTTTTAAAAAAACATCATAATTGCCAATCTCGATAAGGAAGTAGGGATTCATATATTTCATATACGCCCAAAGGCATCGAGAGCTTCATAAACACAAGACCGCTACCACTTCATTATATGCATATGTATTTCGTTTATATCAGTTCCTGCATATTTATAGGGTAAGATTTTGAAAGATGAAACAAGATGTTGTTGGCTTGGGCACAGATCATTACAAAAGCAGTCCGACCTATTGAAAGAAGCGCAGTCATTGATTTTTCAGTAGCTAAACGGCATCTGGTGACATGCCCAGAGGCAGCTTACATATATTGCAAAAATATCACCTTCATTTTTACATTTATTTTTCAAAGCTCTTCATAACAAAATGAAATTTGTTTTTTTTACTACCACTACTTCTTGCGTACCTTTTTTTTCAGTGTTTTTTTTTGGCGATTCGTTTTTATATCAGTGACTGCGAATTGCGATAATGATAACGCGGAAATGGTGCGGTGGTTAGCGCCTCTGACGTAGTGCAGGTTGGGAGTTTTCTCGAGCAAATTTCATCAGAATGCACCAAACCCAACTTGAATAGAGCTATAGAGTTGTTCAAAGAACAATTTAGGTAGTCTTGAAAAGAACTGATTCATTATGCAGCTATTGTCCTGCTTCGTTGTGCAGTGCTCCTTTTCATTTCTTATTATAAGCGTTGACATCGTTGTATTATGCAACATGCTTGACAGAAGTGTACTCTTAGTCTGCAAACGTTATTGCCCTCTTTGCATAAATAAATTGTGACCGAGATTCGCTAGCGTGGCTCTTATTATTCAAGGCCTTGTATATGAAAAATAATCTACAAAAAAGTGAAAAATAAGGCTTATTAGTATTCTTCGGTAGTGTTAAGCCTGCTTTGTTCCGCAGTATTTTTTTTCACAATGTTTTGGGGCTAACGCTTCGAAACGGAACATTGTAATGAAGTTCGTAACAATGAAGCGCGTGCTTTTATAAACATGAACGCGCCTTTTCCATAAAATGAGCAACTGATTACCTTACCAAGATCCAACTAGGATTGTAACAACGGGATCAATCCATTCAAGCTTTTGAATGTTTAAAGTTTGGAAGAAGACTAACGAAGAACTGGAATTCGAGAAGACGGCCAGGTTGGTTGATTTAACGTAACGGAGTATGAGTAAGGCGAATAAAAGACAATAGGAAATAGATGCAGTGAAGAGAAAAGAAAAGAGCAAAGTGAAAAGAGAAGTGTTTATGCGTATGTTACCAATGCACGTGTGCACGTTTTTGCAGCGGCTATAGTCTTCACAGCCCGCCTATTATTCAGGAATAGCAGTCTGAAGCATTTTGAGACCTGTGTGAGGAGGACAATATTACGCATTGGTATATTGTGGGTGCGTGCATGTGTATTAGGAGCGGATACAGGAGAAAAAGAGAGGGGGAGGGAGTGGTGTAATACTGAAAAATCGTTAAAGGAAAGTCATTTTCATATCATTTTGATGATTAATGTGGGCATTCTGAAAAAAAAAGCAACGACAATTTGTTTGGATGGGACACCTTAGTTAACAACTAGAGCTGCAAAGACTTCAAAGAGTGAAAAGGTGCACGTTTCCAGATCACATTTCACGCGTCAATGTTAGAGGGATGTAGCGAGAACGGAACGTGGTAAGAGTGTTTAGCTATGCCAGTGCTAGCTTAGGCTGCTTGATGTAATGGCGAAATTGTGGTTCACTGGGGGAAGAACGCTGAGAGTCAGGGAGCAAGCATCGTAGCAAATTACTAGGTAGCGCAGTGGCCCGAAAAGTGAGGGGCAGCCGAAATGACACCCTGACACGCCAACCGCCGAAACCGCGCGAAGCCCGCCCGTAATGTACAGCCCGAGAGCCTCAGATGCCTAGTTGGTATTTCAGCGACTGCCGGCGCCTTTTGACCCTTCCCAGATTTGTCGAAAGACTCGAGGAAGTAGTTTTATTCTGCCAGTTTTTCTGCGCGTTAAAAGCTCCTCGCTTTCATGTGGACGGAGTTTAGAGTAGGCGAAATGCCGTAGCAATAGCGGTTAACAACGCTATGACCCTCAACCGCTCGGAGAACGCAAATGTTCGCGATGGTTAGTCAAGTAATAATAAGCTCCCTCAACTCTTCCCGGTTCTTTGAACGTCCTGAAATGAAAGATCCGGAACCCTTGACACACAAGTCGAGGGCACAGAATGCTATCCGTGCAGTTTTTTAACAGCAGCAGCCTTAGTAAACGATTGTAGTTGAGCTGTGTATCCATTTGTGGGCAGGCAGTGCTTGATCTAATCTTATTTTCATTTTTAATTCCTTACTCTTTTTACATCAATAGTGGGTTAGTAAACGACACACTCGTCTGATCGCTGATTTCCCTTTACTTTTGTTGCTTAACGCTTATTTTAAAGGCGAGTCTTTCTCGGGATACTCTAACGCAGAAATTTTGGTATGTTTTTCTGTCTGTCTGTCACACGGTTCAGCTACAGGGCCAAAGTTTAAGCACTTGCTGAACGGCTAGCCATGTGAAACTGGTGGCTGCATTCGTACTTGCTAATATTGTCAATCAAAAAGCAAATATTACGCATATCTGAGTCAAAACACCAATACGTAAGTAATGTGTGGTGTGTTTTTTTTTACTAGAAGATACGTAGATATGTAGTTATAAAGGCCCTTAGTGTTTTCTTAGGTTGCTCTTAAAATGGGATGCTATGCACAAAAAATACCTCTGCCGATGATATGGTGCTGCCACCAGGCAGTGGCTCTCGGTTCTGCACAAGCTCATGTTTCCCGACACCACTGCCAGATGGCGTCCGTACCTCACGCAGCTAACGCAGCTTAATATCTCACGCGGATAAGACCAGCACTCATGTAGTACGGCCAGAAGAAGACTACCATCTTCGAAGACATTTGACACCAAGCAAGCAGATTTGCGGCTAACTTTACGCTATATTGAAGGCACCGTTAACATGTCGCTTTAACATGGACGCCTCAATAAGAACGCGAATAAGTGCTTAGTAGAGAGATACGCAGTAAACAAGGCATGGCCATCAGTTTAATAAAAAGTAAATCAAACAGCGAAACAGTCATGCTTTAGGGCACCATGAATGAAGATTGTTTGCACTGAAAACGACAAAGCTTAGTGAGTATGCATCACATGTTTGTGCATTATTAAACGTAATATTAGCATAGTCATAGCTAGTGATGGTCGTTATATTGGTCAGAGATTTATATAAACAAATTGATTATGACAGACAGCTTTAAAACTATTTCCTAGAGTGTCATGTCGGGAGCAGGCAGTCATAGCTAAGTCATGACAAGTAAAAGAAAAGTCGCATAACTTTAAACAAGTGCCATAATGTGGGAAAATAACATATTTTACATCTTAGCCGCATGTATTCCTGTATACCGTACGATGACCTTAAATTATTATAGGCGTTCTTTATATATGGAAGTAGTAATTATAATATGGGAATGTCTGTGGGTCTTCATTAGGCATTCAAGACGCGTGTGGTGGTAGCAGAATGAGGTAATATTTACTTCATGATTCGTTTAGTTTCATCGCGAGTGAATATTTTCTCATTAAAATGGGTTGACCTGCCTCTCATCTTTAAAATAAATCAGATGACTTAGTCGGACCACTATTCGTGAATTCGCTGCATGTGTGACTGCAATAGGAGCACTTAAAAAAAAAGAGATAGCCGGGCCTTCCTAGATTGCCGGGATCACCTGACAATTAACGTGCTATCTCGAAATTGCTTCCTGTGAATGCAGTCGATTCCCGCGAACGTGAACTGTGCCCGCGTTGCGTCTTTCTACACTCTTACTCTCCTGATTATTTCATAGCTTCATACACGATTAAAATTTGCTTCATGCATCACCCTTTCGGCTAAGGTAGCTACCTGCAATTATGTAGCGAGGTCATTTCGCAAAGTGATATCGAATTACCACGTACAGATGTTGTGGTTCTCCTGGTAAAGTTGCCTTACCTCATTAAAATATGCGCGTTTAGTTCTACGCTCACAGCGGAATCAATATCGGGGATTCTCAAAACGGCTTTCGTAAACACAGTTTTATATTTCAATCAATAGCGCCCTACTGAGAGAAAGTCGAACATGGGGTTTTTCTCTCTGGAGTCCATAAGGCCCAATAGCGTTTTTGTTGCTAAGGTCAACAACAACAAAAAAAGTAATTTTCTTCGTTTGGTGACTCCCTAGAGCAAAGACTATGAAAAAAAAATAAACGTTCTTGGTTTCACGTGGCAAACAATGAGTCCCGAAACAAAGAAGGTGGCGACGGCGTGAAAGAAAAAAAAAACTCATTAATAAAACACGCACGTTGTCGGCAAATTCGTTCTTAGCTTTTACTGCTGTCATTTAGTGCTTTTGGTATGTAACTGCGTCAGAACCTAACTTACTGCGATTGGATTGCCTTAGAAGAACGCTTGTTGACCTTTAATATAAATCACTAAAACATTGATGGTTCATTAAACTAAAACACTAAAACAAAGGTGGTTCGTTAAAAGTACAGAGGGATTATTTTCTATTGTTATTTTTGTTCAATTTTGGCGACTGAAATGGAGTGTCAGTGCTTTTACGAAGTTTTTACACTGTGTGGAACTCGATATTTTCTAAGTATTAATCTTAATATTCTCTTTACTTATTTTAAAGCTGTTCTGGGGTTCTTGTGATTTAAAGCGCTACTAGCGCGGTAAAATATTGTTGGTTACTGCTGTTTTATGAAATCCAAGAGAAATATGTGTGGTTTTCAGAATGCATATTTCACTTGAATTCTTATATTAAAAACAATATTTGTCAGAACAACCACTTGACTAATTTTGCGCTGATACAGATATAAATAAACGGCACTTATACGCAGGTGGTAGACAAAATGCGCGTATTTTTACAATGTCTGCGTAAAAGCTTCAATAATGCTTCAGAAACAGAATAATATAAAATACTCGAGAAAAGCGTTGGATGTTGTCTCTACGGATAAGCTAAATTTAGCTGGCAGAAAGAAGCTCGATGATGGTATTGACAAGGTTATATTTATCGTTTTTCTTGTTCTCATAAAGGCGTACTTTGTTAATAGACACAAATATATACGCATACTTTCTTGTGATTGATTTGAATCTGATTCCACATGTACCCTGCGATCTAAAAATGAGGGGCGAATTTCCTATTTTTTTTAGAGAAGTAACGTGCTTTTGAAACCGCCTTCTGAACTTTTATGGCTCTGTGAATCCTATTACAAACTCAAGAAGTCGCCCCATTAACGCTTAAGAGAATAAATTATCAACAAAAGGAAAGAAAAAAAGATTGATGTATATGTAGGGTTTAACGTCCCAAAACCACCATATTATTATGAGACCCGCCGTAGTGAAGGGCTCCGGGAATTTAGACCACCTGGAATTCTTTGACTTGCAGCCAAATCTGAGCACACGGGCCTACAACATTTCCGGCTCCATCGGAAATGCAGCCGCCGCAGCCAAGATTCGATCCCGTGATCTGTGGGTCAGCAGCCGAGTGAGTACCTTAGCCACTAGAACACTTCGGCGGGGCAAAGAAAGAAAGAAAGAAAGAAAGAAAGAAAGAAAGAAAGAAAGAAAGAAAGAAAGAAAGAAAGAAAGAAAGAAAGAAAGAAAGAAAGAAAGAAAGAAAGAAAGAAAGAAAGAAAGAAAGAAAGAAAGAAAGAAAGAAAGAAAGAAAGAAAGAAAGAAAGAAAGAAAGAAAGAAAGAAAGGATAGTGTTTCCAAATTCAACTTTCGTTCATTTCTTCCCACGGGCTGGCCAGGAAACACACTGGTTTGAATTGCGTGAAGTTACACGGACAAAGTGCTGAAGTACCAGCCGACACTTCGGTTCAGGAGCCCTTAAGTGCGTACGAATTGGAGCAGCACCAACGGGCAGCAGCGCACAGCATTCAACCGAGTTAGCATCCATGCGGAGGTTGAGGCTGTGTATACGTGCGCAGAATTCGCGAAGAATGCCAGTAAGTGCAGAACAAAACACAAAGCGTGAAATTTAACCTCTAGCTGAGAAAGAAAAGGGAAGAAAAAAGCTGTGATCCTAGATGGCGAATGAACGCCCGAATGAATAATAGAGCTAGTGAAGCGTGTTGAGTGCTGCGCTCTGGTGGGCCTCTGGGAAAACCCGGGAATATGCGCGCCCTCGTGCGGAGAAGCGCGCGCGTAAACAGGGTGACGATGAGCCATCAGTGCGAGATACGTGCCCTGGAACTTTACTCATTGTTTTCCATTCTACGTGCTTGTACTGTGCTTGCAAAGCGCGTTGCGTGACTGAGCTTGACTCGCCGCCCAAATACACACCTCGGGCGTAGTGTTTCCTCTTTTCGTTTTTCTTCATTTTTTTCTGTTGTAAACAAATTCTGTCGGCTATCGTAACTCGGTTATCGTATAAGACACCGACCCGACAGCTTTTTGACAAATACGAATGCCTCTTAATGCATGGTATGATTCGCCGCATGATCTAGTGGTGCTCGACCGCTGACTTGAAGGTGGCGGGATTGAATTCCAGCCGCATTTTGTTGCAGTTGACATGCTTACTGCCTGCATACTTAGTCAGGTGCCCTCTGAATCGTCAACATTTCTCACGCCCTTTGCTATGGTGAACATCTTAGTTTTATTACTCATTCTTTCTCATTCATCCTAATTTATTAGTCATAATACTCAGTCATGCATCCTAAGTGAGAGTATGCATGTATCGTGTGGGACCAAAACGTCTAACGTAAAGCAGTTCAATTCATTTTTTCTAAATATTGCATCACAGATTCCCCGACCAGTTTTATGCTAGCTAATAACATTCAAACATTGCAATTACAAAAGAAAATAACAAAATGAATTCATTTTCTTTTTGCTGAATAACAATAATTTTTCCACAGGTCCAGATTCTTTCCTGAAGCTAATTGTAGCTAGACAAACGAGACATCGTCATGCTGAATCTTTGACACCAAATCTCTCGAAAATAACCTTTTCAAATACTCTCTTTTCCGCCGTAGCATAGCTAAATAAAACGACTTAACTGTAGCTAGTTTATGCAGCACTCATGTTATTGATTGTAGTATGTAAATATGTTTTTGCTCTTTGCGCATTTTTTGTTGTTCTGCTAATACAATATTTGAACCTTGTGTTGTGCTTTCAAAATATTCTGTAGTTTCTGCTTCAAATTGTTCATTTCTCCAACATATTTTTTAGTTATATTTGGTGGAACATCGGAAGGTAGGCTACTTTGCAGCCGGTTATCCCAACATCATAACAGTAATGTACAATATAAAAAAATTGCCCGCAGCTTCCCTCGGGGGAACACTGAGGAGGATGCGGAGCATATAATTGGTTAACGGGGTGTTAAAGTGCGACTTACTTGGGTCGATGGCTAAATTGGTTAACGTGGTTGTGAAATTCGCGCTTGAAGCGAGCGTTGGGCGTGGCATACTGCTTGGCGCGCCACGCCGCTACCTCGGCGCGCTTGCGCTCGCGGGCAGCATCGGGATCGGCCTCTCGTCGCCGACGCTTGCACTCGGCTTCCCGTTTTCGAAACTCCGGGTCCTCTTGTCGACGCTTACGTTTCAAAGCGGCCGAATCCGGTGCTGCTGCTCGACGCTGACGTCTCTCAGCGGCTTCACATTCTTTAAGTTGAGAATCTTCCGCTCGACGCCGACGTTTACGTTCGGCGTCGCGAGCTCTTCTCCGCGCTGCCTTGTCTTCGGACGACGACTTGGTTGCGGTTCCGCCAACACTTTGGCCGGCGCTGGTCGAAGGGACGTCGATCATTGCGACCTCGGACGTCGACGCGCCGTACAAACCAACCGACGAGCGGCAACTGAGCGAGCGAGCACCGACCTTGAGTATATATACAGCGCGACGGCGCATGCACTGTCAGCTGTCGAATGTTCGAGAAGGGGGAGAAGCGCAACGGCGCATGCGCGCGCGTCAGCTGCCGATGTTCTCGAAGCGCGACGGCGCATGCGCGCGCGTCAGCTGCCGATGTTCTCGAAGCGTGACGGCGCATGCGCGCTACATTATACAGCTAGCGAATGTTCGTGAAGAGGAGAAGCGCACGCGGTGTGTCGAGGAGGAAGGGTGCACAGATGGTGGAGGAGTGAAGCGCGCGCGGTGTGTAGAGGAGGAAGGGATGCACAGATGGTGGAAGAAGGAGGAGGAAGCTTGCGGACGGCGCCGCACTACAAGCCTCGAGTATTAGATGCTCCGCATATAAAACACACAAAAAGCAAAATCATGAATAATATAAGCAAAACTAATCAAAGACAATACTATATACATTATAGGGTATATAATGCATGAATAAGCACAGTATGTATAGTCATAGTCCAGCTAATAAATCGGGATTACATTGCGGATAAAGTCCGTATAGATAGCGGCAAGGTATGATATGAACTAAAGACAGTTAATTGGATCTGTGTTCAGTGAAAAACCGTGGAGGGCACTCACTGAGCGCCTTTGATTATCCCAATGCGGCCACGGTCCAAGTATTTATGTAGTTGTGAAGGGTCCACTGTCAAGTCGGCTCAAGCGATCCCACAGTTGATCGTATTGCGGACATTCTAAAGGATTATGCTCCTCTGACGCATTGACATGATTGTAATGGTCACCGTGCGGGGACGTTCTTCTTGATTTGATTTGTGGGGTTTAACGTCCCAAAACCACCATATGATTATGAGAGACGCCGTAGTGGAGGGCTCCGGAGACGTTCTTCTTGTTATGCGGCATAGAAAGTGAGGTGTGTATGAAACTCCGAGTCGTAGACGATGCAGTAGCGTGTCGAATGGTCTATCAATCTTTTGATTAGGTGAAAATCGGAGAGACGGATCTATTACATGTAAGAGTGACGATTTTGTATTTTCGTCAAACCAATCATCTTTGCATATTTTTTGTGGCACAGTTCAGAAAGAACCTTCTTGCTCTCTGAGAAATACATGGGTGCTGGTGTCTAGTGAACGTTTTGTGTGCTGCAGTGGCTAATTTGTCAGCTATTTCGTTTCCTATCACTCCTACGTGACTTGGCATCCACTGAAAACATATCTTGTGGTTGTCCAGATAACCAATGGTAATTGTTTTTAATATTTCGTATTTGATGTTATATTTTATATGAAAATAAAAATCCTTAACTATTTTCAGCGCACACTTGGAGTCAAAATTTATTACCGAGTTTTGCATTTTCTGGCTTTCGACAATAAATTTGGAAGCTTGTAATATTGCAACAAGCTCCGCTGCTGCAGACGATGTCTTTCGAGAACGTCGTAAATCTTTTTCTACTTTATATTTGAGTATATGAAAAGCCGCAGTTGAACTTTCGTCCATTGTAGAGCCATCCGTGAAAACAAATGTGAAACGGTCTTTGCAATCGCACATTTGTTGAAGCGTTAGAAATTTGGCCTGATATTTTTTCATCCTGTCAATGAGTTGTGTTAATCGTCTAACCTTATTGGTCTTTCTTTCATTTTCTTTTATATCTGTTTGCGTTATACATTTCTGTCCCTCCAGCTTGGACCCTTATTGCGTCTGCAGCATCTTGTGAATAAATAAATAAATAAATAAATAATAAATAAATAAATAAATAAATAAATACTTAATGATAATATGGTTATGGAACGTTACAACCCGACCGTTAATATTACTACTAATAATATCATTAATCAATCCATCACCTATTTAACGTGCCATGGAACAACTAAAGGGTCTTAGTGTAGGGGCATGCAAAAATGAAACAACGCAAATCAATAGTAAAAACAATCAATAATATTAAAACAATCCAAATAATGCAATACAGGCACTCTTCACAAAAATAAATAAACAGTTAAAATACACAAAAAATAAATCGTCGTGAAATGGGATGGATAGATATTCTGCAGGCGCTGCGTTAGAGTGCCTCGAGCATGTGGCGGAAGCAAACGAGTGCATCTAACAAGAGTGGAAACTTGGGCTAGTTGGTGCGTAGTCATATTTGCAAGATGTTTCAGCGCGCGAACAAAGGAAAAAGGACAGGGTAGACAGAAAGAGCGCTGTTACAATGACCCGCAATGGGCAGTCAATTTTGTGAGTTTTCGCAGAAAAGAACAGGTCAAGGCTAAGCTTTTTGCAACTATCTATCGCCTTCGAAAGCTTCTGAAACCCCAGGGCCCCACAGCGCTCTTTCTGTCTACCCTGTCCTTTTTCCTTTGTTCGCGCGCTGAAACATCTTGCAAATATGAGTGCATCTAGGCACGTTAGACATAAGTGCCATCTGGCAGTTATCTTCGAAAACGAAGGCGTGCAGCCAGCGGAGAAATATGCGCGCCAGTCTCGGAGGTGATAAGGTGTAGAACGCAAAGCGACAGGCAGGTGCCACCACCGTGACGTCGTAGCAAGCGTTGGAAACACTTTTTTGAGCATCGCGTTGCACTGTCAGCGCAGCGCGATTAAACGCTACATTCCTTAGAGTTACTTGTGTGTGCCTCTTCTAGTATAAAGGCAGACATAGAAAACATCAAAGCGTTGCTGTGGCGCCTCAGATATGCGCAATAATTGCTTTTTCATTGACAATCGCACAACTATGAACGCTAAACCTTGTGCCCTATTGGTGGGCGCTGTGGATGGGGTTGGCCGTTTAGTGCCGTTTGAGGGAGCGTTAGGACGGACAAACAGACAATAGTACAGACAGACAATTGTACAGACAGACCAAAATTTTTCCGTCGAAGGTCCCCAAGAAAGACTATCGGCTTTGAAAGACAAGACTAAAATCGTAGAAAGGAAGTGAAAAATAAAGAGGAATATAGACTTCTATGCAGAAACTTTCCTGAAAGACGGAAAGGGAAGAATCTGTACATTGTGAAAAACTATAAGAAAACAGTGCATAGATGAGATAAAAACAATAACAGTGGACTCTGAAAAACGCCAAGATCATCAAAGTTAACATTATGTAGACTATGTATTCTGTGAAGAGTATAGTGTTGAATTAATAATAATAATAATAATAATAATAATAATAATAATAATAATAATAATAATAATAATAATAATAATAATAATAATAATAATAATAATAATAATAATAATAATAATAATAATAATAATAATAATATATTATTATTATTATTAATGGAGCGTGACAGACAAGTTTTCCGCAACAAAATACATATTTGTTAAGTTTTGAACTAAACTTGATGGCAATTAGTGATAAACAGACTTGTATATACAGTTATGCAAAATGCGGCATGTATTGTTAAGAATTCATGAAGCAAAGCCGTTTCCCAAAACTGGTAAAGATACTTGCCTTTCCTTCTCTACTATTCTTTATTTGGTCACAAAAACAAAGCGTAACTAACACTGGAGATCTCTTCCATGCAGACGCTTCAATAGGAACTTCCAATGAGAATAGAAACATGCATTAAAATAAAAACTTTTATTTACCGCTTATTGTATACAAGTTCTGCGGTATATATGACAAAGTTTCTATTGGAAAAGCTTTGTGTTTAAAAGAATGTTCGTTTACCTAGCGCACAAAGTAATGAAGTTTCTGTTAGGTGACATAAGTCTAAGAACTCAAATATTTTGAGACAGGTGGGAAAGCTGAAGTTTTTCACAAAATAACTTATTTTAACAGTATTGTTTCATACTTTTTCACCTAATTTGGTTAGGATTATCACGTTTTTTTTTCACAAACTTCCACCATGAATAGTTTCGCTGCTAACTCAGCATAATGTACATAGCGACCTCGTTTCGTAGGTGGCATGCTTAGCTCAAGTAATGGTCGTGATCTTTTTTTTTTTTCTAAAATACGTACGTTGTGAGACTATGGCATGATATGCAGTCGCGTGAAATTATAGGAGCTTTTTACTTGTGCCGTTTGTTGTCGTGCAATGCTGTTATAGCTGGATCAAGTGTCGTATTTACTTCGATGCAGCTGCGCGTTTTGAGCCCCAATAAATTTTCGTCTACGTGTGCGCGTATCACAACTTAGAATTTCGGAACGCCACCTGTGTTCGAAGTTGTGATAAGTTGTGACTTTCACAAGGAGAATCAGGAGAAGGAATAAAATGAGCTCGGTGTTCTAGGCTTAATACATGTAACGAAATCAATATCGGTGCACCTCCCCCGAAATGGTTGCAGGATAAAAAATACAGTATAACATAGTTAATTATTATGCAGTAGTCTGTATCTTTTGCAGGAAGCCAAACACCTACGCCAACGCACGATGCTCGATTAAGGCGGTATATAGTTTGTAAAAAGTCCAGAATCGCGGTATACGTTTCCGCTTTACAAAGGGCTGTACTAAATGATCTTCGGGAGCCTAACGACCTAACGTGCAGGGCTTCCATGAAGGAGCAGAAAGTGGCTCTTCAGCAATCAATCAATCAATCAATCAATCAATCAATCAATCAATCAATCAATCAATCAATCAATCAATCAATCAATCAATCAAATAATCAATCAATCAATCAAAGAACTTTATTTTCACCAAAAACAAAAACATTTACGGTGAAAAAAGGTAGCCAGGAAAACAGCTGTCCAATGACAGCTTGACAAAGCCCCAGCCACCCATCGGTGGCGAAACGACAGGGTACAGCACCTGATAAAAGTGGGGAAAAATGCATAATAATAGTCGCTAAATAGTTTCAAATTTATGTCATGGTGCATTCACTACGGGTATGGCACGTCTAATTAGAAAAAAAACAAAATTTTGGATGCAAAATCCGCAGACAGAAACGCAGAGACGAGTATGATGCACAAGTTCATATAATTCACTCGTTTTATAAGTGCGCAGAACGTATACTTAAAAAATTGTAGCTTTAGTTTAACGAATCGCATCACGCATGGAAAGTACCGACACCCTAAAAACGTTTGTAACTTTGTGGCAGGTACCTTTTAGCACGTAAAAACGTCAAGATAACTTTCACTTTCGTTTCTTAGCGTTGAAGAATCGTTAGGTTTAAAGCTTGCTGGACAAATTCATTTTTAACTGCGAGTAGGCCCATCGCGTATTTTTTGTTTTGTTGATAACGTGCAGATCAGGTTTGTTCCTTCGGCAATGAAGAAGTGTACTTCTAAAACAAGAAACTGTAAGTCGGTCGTTAGAACTTTCTCACAGACACATACTTATCGCTGGACCTTTCCGAAGTGCCGTTTGTTTAGGCAGCAGATGTTAATGCTGATAACAATCTTCGTGCTCGATATTCGGCACGTAAAACAACTTTGGTTTTTAGGTGTTTACAATTTGTTGCCTTCGACAGAGCCAGAAAAACAGCCTTAAAAGAAGCACTTTTTCTGACACGGAGGCTGGCTGCGAAAGCGAAAATAGATACATGGCCGTAAGCCTCGACTTTAGCAACAACGTTTAATCATGTCTTTCAACGAGGCGTGGATTGTGTTCGTTTCCGAATCGTCTGGTTGCGTGTACAAAGGAGTGATAAGTGAGCTTGAACGCGAGTGCTGGCCCACGTCTCTTTTTTTAATTTTACTCAGCGTGAGATAAAAAGATGTTCTCAACTTAGGCTCTACACTTCCTGGTTTTCAACAGGTATATTGCTAGTGCGCTACAGCCACTCAGGCCAGGTACAAAAGTGAGGAATACTCGGTCAGTTGCGTGTGGTCATTCTTTTAGTGAAGTTGTAGAGTGTATCCTAGTAAAACTTGTAAATGTACTCATCAAAGAGAAAGAAAATGAAATATTTTGCCATTGTTCTGTTCGTTATCGATAGAAACATGTCAGGCATAAGGAAAAACCTTAATTTTCTCCACCGAACGACCCCAACGTCACTGCTTTTGCAATGAATATTAACTAACAATAACTGCTCATGGACAGACACGAAGCTATTTAAGAACTAGCTATTTAGGACATTCTAAGACACTCGCGTACGTCATTTCGCGCGTCCTGCATAATGAGAGACATCACCGCAGGCAACTTCACCATGAAGAAACTCGTAAGCCTCGTAGATAGAGAGGTTCCCTACTCGAACTAAGCAGTCCAGGAAATCGAGCGCTTACGCAAAGAATACGCAAATACTACAGGCATGTAAGAAAAACAAAACGCAGGCGATCAGCACATTTTCAGAAAAGCGAATTGTGCTTGCAAATAAAAGTATTAGTTTCAACGTTTTACCGCGCCAATAAAAAAAATAGAAAATTAAGTTCATGAATAAAAGTTTAAGGGGGGAAAGATTGTCATTAGGGAATGGCAGAAAATAAGAAATGTAGAGAACAAAACGTTGCACCTAAGCCTGTCTTCCTCACCAGCCAAAATTGCTACATCTGGACCACTCGACGTACTATTTCTAGGGACATTGCCACGCGAGCTTTATTTTAATGAGTTTCGGATTTCGGCCGCAAAGACTGTTAGTGATTCTCAGCACATAACACGCTGCAATGCACGCTGCAATGCTTGAGGAGCATCACGATTGTTTGAGATCATTCTGTTAAGCTTGCGCGCAGGACAATAATGCTTTGGAATACGTGTGAGTCGATGTGAGTATAAGGGTGAATTCCGGTAAGGCGTATAGTGAGGCTCAATTATACTAAATAACATTAGTAGAAAAGACCATAGGTAGGCACAAAAAAGTGGAACTCACTCAAATGCACCAAAAAATATATATATTGCATTTAGGACTCGCTCCAGAACTGGACACATTTTGTGTCACACTCATGGAAATTTTCTTAAATTTTACTCACTCGAACTCAAAATAGCTTAAGAATTACTCACACCAACTTAATTGACGAGATGCGCCATTGCAGAGAAAAGAGAAAAAGTTGTGCAGAATAAACGAGGCAACTTTTTTTACTGTTGCGGCAGGGAGAGTGGTGGCTTCAGCCTAGCTTGTCAAGTGATCCAAGGCATTGACAATCCAATGGTTCCCAGTGCAATCCAATGGAAGTGGTCCGTCTAAATCAATGCCGACATGGTCAAATGGGTGGGTTGAAGTGAGTGGAATGCTGAGTTGTTGGGACCGTAGCCAGGAGGGGATGCGCTGGGCCCTTGAGGCCTTCAACAAATGCACCCCCCCCCCCCAAAAAAAAAAAAACTGTATAGAATTTCTGGCTGCGAGCCTGTGTGGAGTTCACTGAGCTTTTTTTTTTTTGTCGTGAAAACACAGCCAGGTTCTTTCGTTCTGTTCAACAAGGAAATGAACGGCTGAAGTTCACCCGCCCCTTGTTTCATTTCCATTATCTAGGATGTTTGCGCTGTGCCTTATTGAGTTGTGACAACGCACATTGTCCTCTGGTTGAAGATGGAGTACGCACATCGATGTGTCGATGTCCAAAGACTGAAGGAAATTGACGTAGTGGAGGAACGTCGCTTCAATTCGCCGATACGTTGGCCGATACGATCTCCACGAACAGGGTCTGGGTCACTCTTGATATTGCGATAAAGACGCTACTTAAATTGTGGTCATGAGAAAGAGAAGCTTCCTTTGCATACGGTAGCCTTCTGCGAATGATTGCAATAGAAAGCAAACTATTTGTTACATTTCTAAAACAAAAATATTAGTTCACGCCATACAAGCCATGATATATATATATATATATATATATATATATATATATATATATATATATATATATATATATATATATATTACCAGTCATTTATGGTGGTAATACAGTGATATTATGCCATACCTCTGTTATCACTGACCCAAACGCAATGTTGGCGAAAAGTAGCTTCTCCAGAACTCCAGTGCAGAGAAATTACGGTCTCATAGCAACATAACACTTTTTTTTTATCTTGGAGGCAGTGACATCTTGCATATCATTACCACGGCTCTTATGCAGCCCGTTTAAAAAAAGGTGTCTTCAAAGACCTTGTGCTCAATGTCTTTTGGCATCAATAAAGTTGCAGATGCTACATTCACGCTCACATAATTAGCATTTCTGCACGATAGTTAGCGCACCAAATGACAGCGTGATTATTTTCGCGAATAGTTTATGCATGCATGTTTGTGTATAGTAGGACACTTCAAAATGAGACGCGCATGTCTCGCAGAAACCACTCACCCAGAGCAAACTCTGCACTCACCATCACATTTTTATACGTTAAGGCGTGTTTATATCACAGGAACGTTGTGATTACGCTAGTATACACTATATCGATCCCAGTAACTTACCTTCCATAACTAGCCTTGCGCGTATGTGACCAGGCAACTCAGATGTCTCAATCCTGTACTATTAATAAAATTTATTAGCTACAAGAAATACAATAACTGCAGTTGGTATTTGTACGTAAGTGCGCACTGTGTAGGTTCGGCCAAACACTTTTTGTTGCATCACTCATGCGTAGGCTTGTGTCCGTAAGTCGGAACACTTTCGGCTTACGTTCATCACCATAGCTTCACTATCAAAACTATGTTTCACGTTGTTGTCCTGTTTTTTTTTTTTCATTTGTCTCCGCTTTGTGAAGACATCTTTGTTTCGCTATCGCCAACACTGAAGTAGCGTGGTGAAAATGATTGCAATATACAATACTTCTTTATAATCATGCAGCATAACGATTACAAAATTATAAATTATGCTAAGTCAATAAGGAACGCTTTCAAATGTATAACGACGATCGATTGCGCTAAAGCTAGTATGAACAAAACTGAATGACATCACCTATGCGATTTTTTGTTGTGCAATCCATGTTGTTAGACAGCGAGATTAGGATATGAAATTGAAAATGCCGAGCTTTGCTCTTCCTCTTTGGGAGAAGTTTTTAGTTTTAGGTAAGTTTTTACAAAAGAGACGCTTTTCGAAAAAAAAATAGTGAAGCTAACGATGAAGAACCAGCTGCTGCCCTCCCCCCCTCCTCCTCTTCAGGACAAAGGTCGATCGCAACTCAAAACGGCATCAGGACACTTTGCGAAAAAAGAGACAGCAATACAACTGAAAAACGTATGTTCAGCAAACTAAGACGTCACATAAACTGAAGCAAAGTCGAAGGAAAGAGAGCATCCTCCAGCCTATAGAGGAAAAAGTTTTTCTAAGCTCACTTTCGGCGTGCTTATAAGACGACTGTGTGAGCGGAATCGTCAAGTTTTTTAGTGTGGAAAAAAGAAAAATACTACGTTGACTGCTTCTTTAAGGGATGGCGCATTTTCAGGCTATCGCGATTCAGCTTCCCTGCGTGAGTTGACTTTTCGAAGTCTTCTGTCCTGGAAAACGGCAAGGTTCAATAAAAAGAAATAAATTGAGAGCTCAACGAATGACGTCCGGCTAAAATGAATCTCACGGCTGCGTAACTGAACAGCAAAAAATGTTGACGTTATACTGCAAGCAGGCGCCTAGTGCTTGGAAAATTGTGCTGTAAGACCTCAGGTCTTTGACATCTTTCCGGAAATTTCGCAATATGAAAACTTTGCGTCGATGAGAAATAGAATAGCTACACGAGCACTTTAAGAGGGGGCTAAATGCATAACAGATGAAATGGAATTTTGCAGTCGACCTATATGAATCATCAGTGCTTGCCTAACTTAGATTGTCACCTGACGGTTTTTACATATAGTTAGCACATGGCAGACGGAACCTTATATGCTCAAACAGGATGTTTGCGCGCTGTACCTCACTGAGTTGCGACAACGCAAATTACCCCCTGGTTGAGAGTAGATGTCCAGAGCCTGAAACAAATTGACGTAGTTGAGGAACGCCGCTTCAACTCGCCCATGCGTTGGCGGACATAAGTGACTGAACTGTTGCGAAATCTGCACGAAGCAGATTTGGGTCACTCTGAATATTGCAATAAGGACGCTAATTAAATTGTGGTCATGAGAAAGAGAAGCTTCCAGTGCACACGGTAACCTTCTGCGAATATTTGCAATTCAAAGCAAAATATTTGTTACATGGTAAAACAAAAACATTTCTTCATGACATGCATGGCATATATTTTTTACCAGTCATTTATGTTGGTAATACAGTCATGTTATACCGTACCTGTTTTTGCTATAAATCCTATCAACGAAACGGCTACGAGCGCACAATTTCGGGAGTAGCTAGGCGAATAGATACTCTCAATATCACAAAAGTTCGCTTAGAAATGCTTCTCACTCAACCAAGGCAGAGGAAACAAAAAGGAAGGAGGCAGGGAGGTTAACCAGAAAACTGTGGTTAGTTATTCTACACTGGGGTTAAAGAAAGGCAATATAAAGCAGATAAATGGAGAGTAACTAAGAAGGAAAACAAAGTAATTAATTTACTGCAGGCTGGGGGATCGTACCACAAGTCAGGGGCCGTCGCACAAGCCCGGCGTCCTTAAAAAGCGCAAGAGAGCTTTCGCTGCCTTGTGGGCCGTCGAGAGATGCGGGCGGTGCTGTAGCAGCACTTGATCGAAAAGTGGCCCATCGTTCAGTCGCCGCAGTGCGTCGAAAAGTATCTATCTCTCCCATGCAAAAACAAGGATAGCGCCTCAGCAAGTGTTCGGTGTTTTCTTTGGTACCGCAAAACATCACATGCCACACTCACAGTCACTCCGATTGACGTTTTATGTGCAACGTGTAAGGGACTCCCAACCAAAGGCGATAAATTGATTGATTGATTGATATGTGGGGTTTAACGTCTCAAAACCACTATATGATTATGAGAGACGCCATAGTGGAGGGCTCCGCAAATTTAGACCACCTGGGGTTCTTTAACGTGCACCCAAATCTCAGCACACGGGCCTACAACATTTCCGCCTCCATCAGAAATGCAGCCGCCGCAGCCGGGATTCGAACCCGCGCCCTACGGGTCAGCAGCCGAGTACCTTAGCCACTAGACCACCGCGGCGGGGCGTCAAAGGCGATCAAGAAGCCAAGCTTCGCATTTTCGTTTTCGAAAATGCGAAATGTCGACCACCATCCGCAAAACCGGATGGTGGTCGACGTTATGCGACCATCACTTATGACCAGAACAATTTTAAATAACATAAGTGTGATTTCGCATTCAAATAAATAAGAATGATGGAAACTATCTCAAAAATAGGAAGTGCTGTTGGTTACAAAGAAACAGGTTTCTTTGCTAACATTTAGTAATATATAGCGATTCCTGCGTTAGCAGGCTGGGAAGTGTTCTCTGAAGTGAAACTGCGTGGTTATGAACTTAACACGTGTTTAGGTACGCTAAACGGTGGTGCAGTATAAATTTTGTGAAAAAGAAAATGTGCGGAAAAAAAAGAAGGAAGCGAACCATCATGTCTTTTTTTTTCGTTCTTAAATTGAGCACTTTACCACAAGTTTTCAAGATTTGGAACTTGTAAAAATAGTTACCATTACTGGCTACATTCAGATATTCATATTCGGCATTACCTTCAGTGTTTCAAATTTTTTGAAATAATGAAATAAAGCTGTCCATATTCTGTGTAGCTCCCGCGAACAAAACAGGGGCTCAATTTCCGTGCAGTCAAACGGTATATAGCTTCGAAATAAACCGTGATTTAAATGTGCACGTAAATTCTTCTAGCTGCTATTCATTGCATTATTTAAAATTACAGTCAGATTTCCTCTCTTTTTGTCGATGTTTCGAAATGAAAGATTGTGATGACTAACGATGTGAGGTGGCACTTGCTAATGTGATGGCTTGGGAAATTTGGAAACCATGAAATCGCTTACGGCGTAGAAGGAAATGAAAAGAAAAACAGCTGCAGAAACAAAACGCCACTACACGAGCTAAGCCTAGATTACTATAGATCGTATACCTGTTTTGTTCATGGTGTTAGGATAAAGAGCACCGCTTTCGTTCTTGGGCACAGCTGTGAAATGCATTATTCAAGAGTCATTGTTTGACGCAGCATAAAGCAAACAAAAGGTCCATACATAAAGTGTATCACCTGAAAGCACGTCTTAATTGCCGTTGGTGACAAAACTTAATTGCGTCGTTAATCAGACTTCGAAGCATGTGGGCTTGAGAAACATCTGCGCGTGATAATGAACCGAAATTATCTGAAAACCGCGAATGAATGCCAGCAAAAAAGTCTCCCACTTTCTCCAGATCATAATGTTTCTACTTGTTCTTTCTTCATTTGCAATAAAGAATAATTGTTCGGTGTGAACCTCTTAGAGGGGTAAGCGAAGGTATTCACACGTGAAATGAATGGCGGGCCGGTGTTTGGCACGGGGGGGCCATAATTTGCATGAGTGGTATAAGGCAGACTGCTTCGCCATAATAACACTAACGGATAATGCCTCCGTTGATATGCTAGAAAACGTAAAACCTAAAGCTGCAGTTTTCATTGTTTTTTTGAGCAGCGAGCACTAATGCTTCATTAAATGTTAAGAAAGATAGATAGATAGGGAGAGAGAGAGAGAGAAAGGCAGGAAGTTTTAACGAAGCTTGGCTCGGTTGGCTACCCTACACTTGGGGTGGGGTAAAGCAGAAGAATAAAAAGGAAACAGATAGAAAAGAAGAGGAGTAAGAAAGAGATGGATGAATAGTGAGCTCGAGTGTACACAGCACGTGCAATGACTCGGCAACCATCGAAATACTATATCGTGACCTTCCTCGAACGCTTCGCGGTAGTCGTGCCTTATCTGATATATTGATTGTTCGTGTAACCCGCGTTGCATATCGAACCGTACTGTCTGTAAGGCTGACCTCGAGTCGCAAAAGATGGCGCAAGGATTACGTTCCTGCCGAAGAATGTACTTTACTGCATCTCGAAGCGCTGCAAGTTCTGCCGCTGTCGACGTCGTGGTGTGAAAGAACTTTTATCGAAACAACACATTACAAGATGGAACAACCACTGGTCCTGTAGAGCTGTTGGAATAAATGGAGCCATTGGTCTAAACATGTATGCGGTCAAAGTACGTTTAGTCCAACAGACGCAAAGTCAATTGTTTCATTGATAGTGGTGACATGCATGCCTTATTATGAATTCCAGGAACCAATAAACGCACGTCAGGTTGACGCATAGACTCCATAATGCAGATGGTGTTATCGCAAGTTTGAAGTCAGGCCGTAATATGTCCTGATGTTTCGTCACAATACAGCAGAACAAAGCATGGGGTCTCCACGCTGTCAAACACGCTAAATAATGTGACGGAAGCCGTGATAAATGCCGAATGTGCGCTCTACGCGTCTCTGCAATGATATACGTTGTGACAGGTTGCTCTTGTGCGATAACAATAGTTGCCACTGTCGGTGAGCATCTTGGATGGCCAAGACACGTCCGAAGTGATTGGGCCTGTACGCTCTGTAGTGCACGGATGTTAGTCTTGCACGTGTTGGACAGGGCTGCAAGGCTGTACCGGAGAAGTCCGAGAAAGGAGGCTGTGTAAAGCTGCAGCATGGAGTGCACGGATGGGCCCCATGATTTTCCGGCAATGAACTTGAATGCATTCTCAATGCCAGTGAGCTTTTTCTTCAGGTATGCGACATGTGAGCTCCAGGTTAGGTTACGATCTACGATGTCACCTAAGAATCTGACTGTTTTTATATGCAATTGATTTGTAATCGATGTAAAATGGGTAGAAAAACATCGCTTTACGTGTAAACGCCACCACTGCGCATTTTTCTGTGGCGATAGTGAATTTTGTTGGCGAAGATATGCCGATGTCATTGTTGCCGCCTTCTGTATCCTTGCGCGCGCTTTATACCGTCTCATGCGGGATGCCCAGATGTTGACATCATGAGCTTATATATATATATATATATATATATATATATATATATATATATATATATATATATATATATATATATATATATATATATATATATATATATATATAAGCCGTCTCTGACAGCATTTCGGTGAGACCCACCAGAACCAGGTTGAAAAGGGTCTGACTCAAAACACCACCTTGTGGCACCCCACGACTTGTGAAATTAAATGCGAGGCATTTCTTAGCGAACTTTGGCAACTTTGAGCGTATCTATCTATCTATCTATCTATCTATCTATCTATCTATCTATCTATCTATCTATCTATCTATCTATCTATCTATCTATCTATCTATCTATCTATCTATCTATCTATCTATCTATCTATCTATCTATCTATCTATCTATCTATCTATCTATCTATCTATCTATCTATCTATCTATCTATCTATCTATCTATCTATCTATCTATCTATCTATCTATCTATCTATCTATCTATCTATCTATCTATCTATCTATCTATCTATCTATCTATCTATCTATCTATCTATCTATCTATCTATCTATCTATCTATCTATCTATCTACGTTTGAATGCTCTCGTTGTCACCCCGTTAACTTGGCCTGAGCCAAAATTAGCATGGGAAAGTAACGTCGCGATTCCGTCACGTACGTCGTCAAAAACGTCCCGCCAGACAGTGGCACATACCCAAGGTCGGGTATGTGCCACAGGTGATTGACAATTATTACCTACCCAGGAACAACGAGAACACACATGGGCAATTTTAATGTGGGAGCGTTAAGAAATACCCGACACCGGGAGTGTCAATCCGATGAA
This sequence comes from Rhipicephalus microplus, assembly GCF_043290135.1. NCBI lineage: Eukaryota > Metazoa > Arthropoda > Arachnida > Ixodida > Ixodidae > Rhipicephalus > Rhipicephalus microplus. Next base: position 26,984,838 of record NC_134703.1, read on the forward strand.
TGCACAGCATAAATGTCAGGCTCTGAGCTCGAATCGAGCCCAACCATTCTGCGTGGCAATGAACCATTTTTTCACACAGCTACGCCAGGTCTCAGAACTACTTTTCAAATAGACGCTGATCTTTGTGAAACGTCAGTTGTGGTTACAGTGCTGCCTACTCAATTTTATAAGCATCACATATGCACTCCTCTGATAAAGCTGTCATGTCGGGTTAACGTCAATTGTGGTTAGTTAGGATGCGGGGAAGTTGATTTGTGAAGCAATAGCATCCTCGCGAGCATCAGCGCTTCATATCAGCTTCTGGTGTTGCTAATACGCATGTTCTAGTTGGCATCGTCGCGCAAGTGCAAACAGGTGGTTATATAAACATCTGCAACTCTTCAACATATGTCTCAGTGTGCGACATTTGTACATTAATTTAACGTGATTTTCTGACGTGTTGCTCAATAAAAAAATCGCTACACTGTCACGTTCCCACCGCATGCTTCGCATCACGTCGATTCCCAGGTACGTGGGGCCTGCTCAGTTTTTTCTTTACGGCAACATAGGCTCCTTGATAGACTAAAAATTGGAAGTCTTTGTAAAGTAAAGCAACTGGAAGTGAGTCAGAATTTGTGATTTCACTTAGACTCACGCTGTGTTCTTGGAGGTGTTTATGCTCTGTACCCTCGTAGAACGAAGACTGTCGCACACTTACACACTGAGCCCTCTGCGTTGAGCAGCCTGGCACGTCCTGATGCGAATACGGGGACACGGGAAGACAAGCTGCTCTATAATTCAAACACGTACCGTTTCTTTTAATCGAAAGTTCCAGCTACATCGTAACAATGTCCATTGAATCCGCCCACGCTGATAGCAGGACTCGAGGGGAAGTTTTCAAGTAACCAGAATATAAGAACGGCTCTTCGAAAATGTGTCACCCCAGTTTAACTGTTATTTGTCGTGAAACACGAGTTGACGATGACAGGTGTATACAATACGCGCGCCATGTGTTCTTGAATATTATACTGGGGAGAGAGAGAAAGAGAGAAAGAATAAAATGAGGGAAAGGCAGGTAGGCAACCAGAAATTGGAGCATCCGGTTTGCTACCCTGCACTAAGAAAAAGAAAGTGAAGAACGAAATAGACACGCAAAACAAAGTATACAGGCGAGGCTTCTGAATAGCATGCGGGTGCTCGGATAAAGTGATGAAGACGTAAGTCAGGCCTCTGTGACTGAACCTGTTACAAACTTTTTATTTCAAACATTTTGTCTTTGAAGCTTCGTCTCTGGTAAATTGTCGTGTGGCTATATAGGCAGTTGCGGAAAAACTGGACAATTTTATGGCTAAAAGTTTCATATTCTTATGGCATCTCGTAATAAATTGTGTTGCAGTTCATGTTGTGATCAACCAAGAAGTCAATAAGCAAAGATTAATTGTGCAACGTTGTGACACCGGTGAAGGACAAACTGCACGAGGACAAGAAAGTGACCTCGGGCAAGCAAATGAAATTAAATGGCAAAAAAAAAAACAGAGAAAGATTGAAGTAGCAAGATGGTCTCATAACAGAAATATTAAGGCAGTTTTGCGCTATGCGTGCCATATCTGAAAGAACTGCAGTACTGGGTAGCCTTTTTTTTGTTTTTGTTGGGTCTCTTCTTATTTCCCCCCTCGATTCCTCTTTTTTTCTTGTTTGCCGCTTTCTTATTTTTTCTGTTTATTTATTTCTTCCTTTTCTCTCATTTTCTTTTTTTATCTTTCTCTTTTCCTTTTTCGCGCTTCCTTCCTCTTTATTTTTCTATTCTTAAGCGAAATTCCACCTGCGTAATGCCAAGTGCGCTAGTTGTTATTTTGCTGATCAGTGATCATCACCAAGGCTCTCGAAGGACAACAGGAAGGAGGAATTGTTGGCGCGAGTGCGTTCTCAACATGGGACACATGGAGCGTCACGCCAAACGACAACGGCAGCATGCAACAGCTTGGCCCTCTAAAGTGCTTCATGCTTACAACGAATTCATGTACATGACAAAAGGTAATATCGAACCCTTCCTAGCCTTTGTGAGTCATTATTGACATAAGGCGCTAGTGTTAGTGACAGGAATGAGGCGCAGTCGCAAAGCTAGGTGTAGAACGATGGTGACGGGTCGATCAAGTGTCACGAGAAAAGGTCGCGCCAAGAAAACGTGCTGTCAAGCCGATTGCTTTCCTCGTTCGAGATCGTAGGCAAGCTAGAAGATTTCTGGACAGGCAGTCTCAAGGCGAAGAGGCAACCTTCCACATCGAAGTAAAGCACGGGACATGTCAAGAGCCTGAGAGCGTAGCCTGCCGCATGACGGCGACAAACAGCACCGTGCCAATCTGCTGATGGCGTCAGATTGATTGATACTTTTCTTACCAGGATATGGACGAAGTGTCATGACAAAGTAATAAAGATAGGCACGGTGGTTCTCGTACTCTTGAGGAGGGCTTACAGTATAGAAGAAGGCGTGTTCTTCATCAGGAATCAATAGACTGATCTTATTCATAGACTCGTTGTCAACTTAGACATGTGATTAGTATTACAAGACTTGGTTGATTCCGGCCGTGGTGGTCACATTTCAGTGAATACGAAATGCTAGAGACTCGTGTGCTGAGTGATGCCGTTGCATGTTAACGCGATCGCCTTATTCAGCTCGTTTCGCATAAATTCCGGTGTCAGTGTCGGCGTAGTTGGTTGTGAGCGAAAAATCCTCGTATGCGTGGCCGAAAAATCGAGAACGATGCGAAAATGAAAAACAAAATCGTTGGTCACATTGGATACTGAACCGGGGTCGTTTGTGTCGAGGGGAATCGAACGCGGGCTGTTTGCGTGGTAAGCGGATGTTCTACGGTACGGCCATGCTTTTTTGTTCTTTCTTGATATTTATTGTACGGCGTATTTTCGAATAACACAGTTGCTTTGACGTAATGATGAATTCTCTGAGACAATATTAGCATAAGTAATATATATATATATATATATATATATATATATATATATATATATATATATATATATATATATATATTTACTTATTTATTTATTTATTTATTTAGAAAATCCGCAAAGGTTTTTGAAAAGGTTCGTAAGGATGAGTACGTCATGAAGATGGGGTGCCAGTCTAATGTGAAGTCAAGTTCTTAATGATTGTCCTTTAGATGAAGGGCCACAGGCATGAAATGCATTCTCGAAGCAATCGTTAGTTCTGCATTGCCGTCTTGTATGCGCATTTTCCACAGACTGTGCAGTCCAATAAGAAAGAACATATCAAAGGGTACTTTATCAAGACATCTAGGGAGAAGGCAACGGCCACGCTTCTGTTAGTGAATACAGTGAAAAGAAGTTGCTCTACTTGGAAATGCAGTGAAAGTAGATTTGATGCATTACTAGCACACGCTTTCTGTATACATTGCTTCACAATGCAACATGAAATATTGCAGTAACAAGTGGGCGCATAGCAAGTTAGGAAAAGTTTCATGCACCAAGTGTTTGAAGTATGCACTAGGAACAGGAATCGCTATTGCGTTCAACTCCTTAAGGCGAAGATTTAGGGTACCCAATTTTCGAAGACTCAGGGTGGTTGAAATTGTCTACAACCCTGCGTTACGATGTCCTTCGTAGGTTAAGTCGCTTTGAATATTGAGCATTATATATTAACACCAAAGCAGCAGCCTAACTGCTATGTCTCCATGGATTGAGGTCCGACTTTTAGCAAGAAAAAAAAGACTACGTGCCACCGATAAATGTGCGTAAAATAACGTAATTACATTAAATTTCATACAATGAAACACACCTGGCAGATAAGCAAAATAAGCTAAACTGTATGAATCAACGATGCTTACTTTGCAGTTGTTTTATCCGAACCGATTGGTTGCTTGAATTAAGTAGCCTTTCATGCAGTACTTACAGCAACGTGCCGCTTAAGAGGCACGTCACATCACCTCGGTAACCCGGATAATTGCTAGTGTGCCCCAAGCAAGGGAGCGTCTCGTGTGAGCCGATGGTTACTCTGTAACTCAGTTACGTGTTTCATCACGTTCTTGGGTCGGTAGCCCGCCGGCGTCCCTACAGATGGTCGAGGGGCACGTAATTTGATTTCTAGCGCACGGCTGCACAAGCTGTTATGGCACTGCACACGGACCTGCACTTCAGGCTGTTTGGCCATTTGTTTGGCCAATCACATTGATCCGGGCACATGCTGGGGTACTCCGCGAAGATTCCGGTGATTTTTTGCTGCTTCCTCGGGACTGCAGTCATGATATTCAATCTTAAAGCATCGTTTATTTGGTGTTGAAATCGGTAGTTTGTCTTCACAACTTCGTGATGTTACCGACGCTTCAAGTTTGTGTTAAATATAGTACACCTGCTCATCCTAATCTATCATTGTGCCGTACTTCATAACCATATTTTGATTAAGGAAACTAAAATCGCTTATTTAAACGAAGATTGCATGTGAGAGCTTTCGCATTGGAGATTTTTATTCAAATACTAGTAATTTTAGAAGAATAGACAGCGTGTTATATTTCTGAAAATTTCACATTGGCTTTGTTATTGTAGACTAGTTATATGTTATAAGCCAGTTTTATTAAATATAAAGCACATGACCAGATACTATCCTGTATACCAAATGCAGTGAAAGTAACTCCGAGTATTGAAATCTCAGGAGACCACTGTAAAGGCGACGTGATGTTCATGCGACCGCTGGGGTTGCCAATGAAAAAATACTGGCTTTTAGAAAAGTTTAACCTTGCACCGTAGATAATACCGAAATCATGGAATGTATCAAGAGAATACTGCAGCGACTGTTCATTATGTACATATAGAGTAATATCATCTGCATATGCAGTGACCTTTACTTGAGTGTTACCGGGTAGAGGTAAGCCACGAATCTGTGGGTGATGTTCAACGGCCCTTAAGAAGGGTGCTAATGCAAGGATAAATAACACTGGGGAGAGGGGACACCCTTGACGGACCCCACGCGTGACTCTAAATGCGTGACTCTCACGGGAATCTAAGTAAAGAGTACTTTCTGAATTAGTGTACATCGCGTGGATGAGGTCAATGAACTTATCCGGGAATCCGTATGCGTGTAAAACATTTAGTATGTAGCCATGTTCTATGAAATCAAAAGCTTTCTCTTGATCTAATGAACCCAAGAAACCATGATCTAATGAAGCTCTTTATGGCATGGCTTGTGCGTCTCTCGTAGTACGGAACCACCAGGGGCACATACCCGAAATAGCGGTCTTTACGATTTTGACTTCCAAGGTGGTTCCGGTGAGAGATTTCTTCTGTGCGTTGTTGAACAATAAAAGATAGTGCTCAATGTACATGTTAATGGCTGCTAAGGGGGAGCCTTTAGGTAACGCGCACGCTGCGATTCCCATTAGCAGCTATTGGCATGTACATTGAGCACGATCTGACAAGAAAGGGTTGCTACGTTATACTCGCTGGGTGTAACCTCCTTGGTTTTAGAAAGGTTTAGCGAGCGTTGGGTCACATAGCCATGAATACAGTGAACAAGTATATACCATGAACTCGAGGTGGTTAAAGGTGGGAAGTAAACCCGAAGCGCAAGCCATAAAAAAGTGTGCATGTGCCACCTCCCGTTTAGTCCTTGAAATGTCCACTGGATGGCGGTGCTTCTATATGGAGAATATATGATGAAAAGATGCGAGATGGTGGCACTAGAGTGCTGAATAGATGGACGAACGGACACACAGACAGATGCATGGATGAATGCATGAACGGACGCAGGTGCGGATGCATGGACGAACGCAGGGATGGACGCACGAACAGACGCACGCACGGACGGGTGGATGAACGCATGAACGGTTACACAGACGTACGCAGGAACGGACGGAAGCAAGAACGAATGGACGGACGAATGCTTCGCCCCACTCCCCATCATTCACTCCGTGGATATGCTGCCATTTTTTTTTTGGGGGGGGGGGGGGACACCAGATTTGGATCTATTCTAATACTTCGCAACGTCTACTGTAGGTACGAGATCTTGCCTGCAAATGATTCTGTCACGTACAATGACACGCAACGCGTACGCAGGGCCCCAAGTCAGTGAATCGATGCCGCATTCTCAGAAAAGCCTGCTTTTGGTTTCTGGTTGACCTCAGGTAAATATGAGAGGTGAGCAGCTCATGGAATGCAACATAGGGGCATTCGCAACCATTATCGTCAGACCTTTTGGACCATAAATTATTACACCTTTGCGGCACACTTTGCGCTCCCTTCACAGGAGAACAGAAGGAGCGGCTAACCCCCTGGATCCTTCGGCGCACGCCTATGATGACATGGATGTAGTGCTTACACTTTTGCCGCTGGGTCTTTTCGTGGTTTATTATGGAGCAATATTAAGGCAATATTTGAAGCAAACTATGGGATACCTGAAGTGATCAAACTTGTACACTTACTATTTTCGTGCCGTAAATTTAGACGTGAAACGCTGTGGGATGGCGTTACAACAGCTACACTGTAAAATATGCGAAATTATTATTGGGACTGATTATTCAGCTACCGTTTCAAGCTTATGTAATTTCAATGATGTCTTGCAATACGTGGTGTATGATGGTATATAGGGTATGTGTAATTGAGTTCATATGAACGGCGACTTCTATATTGTAGACAGTGTGTGCAGTCACAGGAAACAAGCCCTCATAAACTTCATGTGCACTATGGGCATGTTGAACGCTCTCTTCGCATGTATCTTGCTCTGTATTTATTTGAGCCGGTGAACTGGTTGTGTATATGATGTCTATTTGTTCGTTTGTTCGATTGAAAGTTGGCCACCTTTGCTCAGTACTCTCAGCCTAAGAACAAATGAACTGACCAACAAATACATCCCCGTCCGCTCTATCACTACAAACTTACACGCCCCCTGGTTTAATAACCACATTAAACGGTTATCTAACAAAAAGAAGCGTCTATACAGATTAGCAAAGCGTTCTAACAACGCTGCCCGATGGAATGCCTACAAATTAGCGTCTGCTGAGTACATCAGAGTCATCCAATCTGCTAAAGACACATTTATCAATACCACTCTTCCATCTATGCTATCCAACGATCCTAAAAAGTTTTGGCGCGTCATAAACCCAAGTAGTGAACAAACGATAACCCTTATCAATAGCTCTGGAGACGCTATAGCCCCTGAGCAGTGCGCTTCATCTCTCAACATCTATTTCACTGGCAATTTCTGTCGCACTATTAATGTTCCTCTGCCACCTAAGATATGCTATAACTACCCAGTCATGTTCCCAATTATGATAGATTCTGTTGGTGTAGAAAACATAATTAAGTCCCTCAAACTTTCATCCGCCCCGGGCTGCGATCTGATTACCACCAAGTTCCTTAAAGGTACCTGTGCCTACTCATCCATTATTCTTACTAAAATTTTTCAACAGTCTCTTCACGAAGGCGTATTACCAATCGAATGGAAGATTGGCAAAATTGTGCCATTTCACAAGTCCGGTGACAAGCATTCCCCATTAAACTATAGACCGATTTCACTTACTAGCATTCCATGCAAAATACTGGAGCACATTTTGTACTCTAACCTTGCAACCTTCCTTGAGTCTAACTCGTTTTTTACGCGTCACCAACATGGCTTCAGAAAAACATTCTCGTGCGAAACCCAGCTTGTAGCCTTTACACACAAATTAAACGTTATTCTCGACCAAAATAGCTCTGCCGACTGCATATTCTTAGATTTCTCCAAAGCTTTTGATAAAGTCTGTCACAACTTGCTGTTGCACAAATTAAATGAACCTAATATAGATCCCAGGCTTCTAACATGGCTCGAATGTTTTCTAAAAAATCGTTCTCAATTTGTTTCAGTTAATAATGTAAGCTCTGAACCAAGTGCCGTTCATTCCGGCGTACCACAAGGCTCCGTACTAGGCCCACTGCTCTTTCTTATATACATTAATGATTTACCGTCCTGCATTACCTCCGATATTCATTTATTTGCGGATGACTGCGTAATCTTCCGAGAGATAACTTGTGATGGCGATATTACCTCTCTTCAACATGATCTTAACTCCATTTCTCTTTGGTGCAAAACATGGCTCATGGAATTAAACAATAAGAAATGCCAATTTTTACGTGTTTCGAGAGCGAACCATCAACTTCCAAACTATTACCTTGATAACACCCCTCTTCAATCCGTGACAAACTATAAATACCTTGGGGTGCATATAACAACTGATCTGACCTGGACTGTTCACTGTAATTACGTCATTAAAAATGCTAACCGAATGTTAGGTTACCTCCGCCGCAACTTTTCAACAGCCCCTTCTTTCTTGAAACTTCTTCTTTACACTACACTAATACGACCTAAACTTGAATATTCCGCTGCAGTATGGGATCCTAGTCATGCCAACCTGATACACTCTCTTGAAATGGTACAGAATAACTCAATTCGCTTTATACTTTCTAATTACAACAGGACAGCTAGCATAACAGCCATGAAATCTGGCCTCAACTTACCTTCACTTTCATCCCGTCGTAAAATGTTTCGTCTCCACTTGTTTCACAAGCTGTTTCATCACACATCGCTGCGGGACGGTCTTATCTTGCCTCCTAGTTATATCTCACCCCGGCTGGATCATTCCCATAAGGTCGGGTTGCCTTCTTGCAGGACTCGCGCCTTTTCTCAGTCTTTCATACCTCGCACCTCCGAGGACTGGAACCGGCTTCCCGCATCAGTGGCAACCATTGTAAATCACCTTCATTTCAAAAGTGTCTTAGCTAGTTATGTGTAATTACAGCCAACAAAGTATTGTATTACCCGATGTTGTGTTGTTCCTGTACAGTAGTTATTTTCTTGTCGTTTTTTTTCTGTCTTGATGTAATTCTCATCATTCCCGCGTTTTTGTTTGCTATAAAGCCTGTTAGCCAACCTGTGTAATTAAGGTCTTCTGCTCGATGTAAGTTTCGCCGCTGCATTTGTAGAAATGTTTGTCTTTTCTTTCGCAACCACTCCCCTCTGTAATGCCGTTTGGCCCTGAGGGTATTGCAAATAAAAAATAAAAAAAAAATGAGTAGCTGCCGTCCTCCATAACAAACATACGCACAATTAATAAAAAATGTATTAGTTACTACGAAGGACATGAGGTATGGCTAAAACAAAAATGTGTTAATTACCAAAGGCACGAGTGCAAGCAAGAAAAGGGGCTTTGAGTCTGAAGCTTTCTATAATTTCTTTCTTGACTCTCACGACAATGTCAAAAACTCAATTGCGACAGGAAGCTCGATGAGCTCTGGTCATAAGAAAGACTGCTTCAGAATTTTAACATTGACCGGTAAACTGCTCACGCAAGTATTTTTATTGATACCGTAAAAGTGGTTGTGTCGCTCGAAGTCTTTTTCCTGCAATGACACCGATCGCGCTTGTACCCATCGGGGACTCTTAATCCTTCTCCGCGCGGCTGTGAAAATGGCGGCGAACTGCTGCGAAAGAACTGCATGCTAATCACCCCCGCAGGCTTCGTTAAAGCCCACCGCGGTCAGCCCTAGGCACGTTGTCCTGCCGCAGAGCCAACATGACTCTCCTCTTCTCCAGTGGCCTCTACAAAGTGAAAATAAAAATGGAACACATTAACGTGTTCCCTGCGCATATCTTCAAGCGCTACTTGCAGAGCTAGACCAGTGGCCGGATCGCGTCCCTGTGGAGCTCATTAGTGCACACAGAAAACTAGTCGTTAAGCAGTGCCTCTATTGCAGTGGCTCATCTTGGGTGAGGAAAGGGTTGCTTTGGGGAAGCGAGTGTCCAGGTATCGACCATCTACTCGCATTTTGGCCTTTCTCCTTGCATAATGTGTGACGTTCGTTCTCTTCTTTCCATCGAAAATTTGTGTTTATACGAACCAGATTTATCTTCCATAACTACCGGCTGAGGTCGCCATTACGGGTTTCAACCAGCGGCAGCTACGCGGAACTGACGCGACACCGGGATGTATAATGTTTAAAAAAAAAAGCAATAATTCCTGCTTTTTATTATGCTGCTGGTGAACTTGCTATTGCGTGGTGCCTTCTTATGTCTACGCTTCCATAATATGTGTTTATCTAGTTTCTTGTTTTCTACATCAGCTTTGAGCTGCTTTGAGCACTTGCACAATATTGTTCTTTTTAGTTGCCCAGTAAAGCCGCTTGGCGGGCTATTTCGTTCATGACTTTTAGACGATATTAAACTGCTCGAAATAGAGAAAACATAAGTGAGAAACACACAAACAACACGAGCGTGAGATAGCCGTATTTATTATTGTTTCAGTGTATGCTGAATTGTTACAGCGTTTAGAGATAATTATTACGTCTTGCTTTATATCAAGTGACGTTTTTTTTTGTCCAAAGGGCGAATAAGAATAGTTTACATCCCGTATGAAGTTTTGCGAAGTAGAAGAAGTATTGTACTGGAATTAATCGGTGCATCATTAGCGCTAATTGCAAATGTCCCACCCTTCCCTAAGTCACTGCTATGCCTCCGCCACTCGCCCTTCTTTCGCAAAGGGCTGTAAGTTAACAAAATCGACGAATTAGGTTTTCGACTAATGCCGACAATGCAAGAGCGAAATCAGATGAATTGGGGGGGGGGGGGTACAGGAGCCTGGACTGCGTTAGTACATTACAAAAGAAAAGTAAAAAGAGCAATTGGGGGCAAGGCCGGTAAATTTTTTTTTGCTCTTTCAGTTACGCTGAAATGTAAACATGAGCAGAAAGACAAATAAAACCCATCTTCTCTTGCAATGTTGTCCACGAGGATTTTTCGAGAACTTGCTCGAAAATGTTACGCATCATCTCATTGCACAGCACTCTAAAAAAACAACGCCAGTGAAAACCATCATTTAGGGGCAGCACAGCGAGTTTTCGAACCCAAAGCAAATTTGATCCACGCTTCAGCGGCCTCGAATGGTTCTTATTCTTGTAAAGTATCCTTCACGCTACTTACTTTATGCGTTCGCTATCTAGTGTGGAATGTTGGGCTGGTTGATAATTTGGTCGATTAGTGAGAGCGGGAACGAGAATAAAGTTTCTATTATCACGTTACGGTAGTGATACACGAAAATGTTTGTTTCATTCTGAAGTATTGAAAGAAAGTAAGGAAGAAAGAAACTTGTCACACACACACACACACACACACACACACACACACACACACACACACACACACACACACACACACACACACACACACACACACACACACACACACACACACACACACACACACACACACACACACACACACACACACACACACACACACACACACACACACACACACACACACACACACACACACACACACACACACACACACACACACACACACACACACACACACACACACACACACACACACACACACACACACACACATACATACATACATACATACATACACATACACACATACATACATACATACATACACATACACACACACATACATACACACACATACACACATACATACACACACACATACATACACACATACATACATACATACATACATACATACATACATACACACATACATACATACACACATACATACATACATACATACATACATACATACATACATACATACATACATACATACATACATACACACATACATACATATATATATATATATATATATATATATATATATATATATATATATATATATATATATATATATATATATTTATATATGGAAAGAAATGTATACCTAAGGGCTCATTTTTCTGTGTTTTGACACAATATAATGAGATCTAACAAACAATAATGCCAAAGAATGTATAGGAAAAGTCATTAGAAGCAATGTATTGTAAATAAGAAGAAAAAAAAGAGGGTGAAAAAATAGCTAGCTCGCCTTGAGCAGGACTCGAACCTACAACATTCTACGGTGCAACGATGGCACTTTATGCCCCAATGTCATCATTGATACTTTTGGCCAGGCAATGCGGATGAGAGAACTTTAGACTCACGCAAGTGGGCGCAGTAATCGTTATAAATGACTGCTTCACAAGGGTGGACCACTGCTCCAAAAGAAAAATTCCAGAATGAAGCGTAGTACTTAAACATCACAAAAGCAACCACAATAAACATGAGTGGCCATTGTTACAGGTGGAAGATATCACAGTTCGTCGGGTAGTTATTTACGGAAAGGCTGTCTTGCCATTATGATTTAGAAGTTATATGATACAGTGAAGAGAGTGATGGAGATTAATTAAAACAAAGTATAATTGACCGGAAGACGGATTGAACGCCACTAATACAGATTGAGTAGGTCGCTGTGCCTTATCGTCAATGCGTAATAATTTGTGCATAAATGCAGTGATTGAACGCAAGTACGCGTAAAATTGACCACATATAAGAATGTTTTTATAGAAGCCATGATAACCTATATGATTTCACCTTTCAGCAGGAGAAAATATCACTTATGCTTCTCCGTGACCAGAGTTATATAGATCATATGTTTTCACTACCAATGTCAGTGCAACACGATAAAAAATTTGTAAAATAGTGAAAAATGTTTAGTTACCTTGGATAAAGTACACTAATGTGCATGCAGACAGGTAGCCTTTTCTAAAACCACTGGTATGTAAGGTCACTGTATATGTTGAGCATGAAATAAAACGAGGACGATTCGTAGCATTTGTTTGGTATTAACAGCACACTCCTCCTTAGTACTCATTGCAGTGCTCTCGGTGTACATTTTAAATGGCCACTGAGGCGCGATACAGTGCACCTTCGCACTCAATGTATCGTCTACGCTAAATTCTGCGTCATGCCTCCGAAGACTGTGGAGAAATACAGATGTGACATCGCAGCCACTAGGTGTTGGAGTCAGCAGATGAAAGTGTTGTGACCAAATATTACCCAGTCATGGGGGTTACTTCTTTGCAACATTTATGTCCCGAATTGAAAAATACAAGATCACAGTAACGTGAACCTATTTCACTCCATTGTTAACAAAATACGAGCCTACCGCGTGACAACTGACCGTATAACATTGCAGTGCAGTTGAGTCACGTGCTTCCGAATAGGCGTGGAAAGGAGGAAAGTAACGAGGCGGGATGTGCCGACGAAAGTTTCAGCGGCTTCGTCACAAAGAAAGCCCGGACACTAGAAGTGCTGTTCAGCCCTCACAAACGACACCCCCGGCTGCGCTAGGCTGATCGAGGGCGTCACTAGGCGAGCGAGAAGATGGAGCTTATTTTTGTATTTTGCTCGCGTGCGAGGCAATCGATTCAGTTCCGTGCCTGCATGGTGGGAGTCTTGAGATGCTTCCGCCATTGTCACGACCATGCGTTGCTGACGCTGCACGACGCAAGCGTTTCCTCGGAAGGAATGAGAGAGAAATGCGCAGCTGTAATTGGTCGTAGCGTGGCAGATGCTCCCTCGCAATGGGAGTTAGTAGCCCTGCGGTTGTCGACTATGGACAGCAACCGTTGTAAATTGCCTTTTGTGGCCAGCCATGGTCGACATATTTTCGCGCCTTTCCAGTTCACGTATGCTGGTTATCGACACACAGCCTGTAAAGGCCAACTTGTACTTCAGGGTGTTCGAATCCGAGTAAGGTTAGCTCAACGCACCTGTACTCGTAGCGAAGCTGTTTAAGCTGGCTGTACTTTTCTGCGACCTGTCAGAAAACTATCATCATTGTGAACAGATATTATGTGCCACAGAAGTTAGGCAAATCGCACCACTCGCAACTGGCCCGCTGAGAACGAACAAGGCAGCAGCTGGCTCAACAGAAGAGTGCGAAGCAATGACCGTGAGCAGAACACCTCCAGTACGTAAACGAGAGAATACTAGGAAACGGCGTCTGCAAGAGGACCCCGAAGCGATAGAAGAGCTATGCTAACGTCGACACGTCCATGGATTTATTGTATGTCCAGCAAAAGCGTTGAGATCTTGGAAAGCTTAGAAGCATCTTCAGAATCACCCTGTTTTGCTGTTTCAAGCCTTGCGCGGGTTGGCGCAAGCTCCACCTATTTTCTCTTTTCGAGGCATTAAGCAATAGAGTTTCACGCAAAGACAATCGACTTTAATTCTGGCTTTATGGTCCACGTCTGCAGCTTGAATGGCTGCTCCAACGAGCGCTATACGCGAAGTTTCCGGTTCGTAGTTTTTTATCCACAACGAAATCACGGCGTCACATAGATGTGTCTCAATATTTCGTCACATTCTAGCTGATACCTTTAGGTAGAAAGTGTTCACAAAACCGATTCGGATACCAGGTATAAGAAGCTCCTTCCAGGTCTTCCATACATAAAAAGTTTGTTGTAATTACTTTTTCCGAGGATATTAGTCACAGAAAGGTAGCAAAATGAATTATTTTTATTACACATAGAAGGATACTGTTACATTACATGAAGAAGGGAATTGAATTACATTGAAAGAGTGATTCGATATCAGCCTTGAAGTGATATCGATAGGAGGGCAATGCGGCCATAACAGGTAGATGGTACCAGTGTTGTTTTCTTACGAAGAAAACTCAAAGTGCGACTCGCAGGGTTAGTGACGTCAGTCACGTGTGATGACCAGGAAGGAATGCTTAAAATCTAACACAAAGCCATTTTTATGCTTCAGGTTTGTTCGAAAGATCCTGAGGCCAGTTGTTTTCTCTCTCTATTTGAGCACCATCCTATGCGAAATTTCAGCTGCGCATTCGCGTGTGTTCAAGCATTTGACACCTCGGCTGTCTGCCTGCTAACCGTAGAACAAAGCTCGATTCCAACCCGGCAGATACTCAAAGCTAGAACCTTGTTTTCTCGGGCTCTTCGCAATCTTGTTTTCTTCATCTGCTTGAGAAAAGAGTTCAAATGACAGGCACGTTTCAATTATTGCGTGGTACTCGATCACCGTCTGTGTTTATTGGTCCGTGCAACAACGTATAGGAGCATAGAGATTCAGGGCTCTCTATTACTCCCGACTATCGAGATGCTGGCTCTACCTAAATTTATGTAATTCCTTCTTGAAAAAAACGTGGCAACATGTTTGGGCATTTTATTGTGACATAGGCTTTAGTCAGCTGTACCGAAAAAAATATTAAGGAAACCTGACATATATCTGAATTCATTGTAAGTGTGAAAGAAAGTTCCTTTTTGTAAATGCTTTAGGTGCGTTTTTGTATAGTTATACATTACATCCTGGAGCAGTGGCACTCGACCATATAAACACGATAAACTTGGTTAGTGCCATTACGACCGTGACTGCTAGCGCACACTTTATTACACTCTGATGACCATCTCTCTCTGACGATCAGTATTCAGTGTATTGCAGGATGACACTAAGGGAAAGAAAATTTGTGAAGCTACGTACGAAGTCGCGAATAATTCAAAACAGTATTTTGCTTGTACTGTCGACTAGTTTTGAATTATAGAGCAATGTTTCTGCTTGCCACGAACATGTGCAATAACGTTTCTATGAAAAACTTATAGTCAATAACAATTATTATTATTATTATTACTATTATAAGTAGTATTACTAGCAGTATACGTGTAGTTTTGTTATTTAATACTCTGAAACACGTGTATGAAGCGCAAATCTCTTCGACAGCTTCGATGTTCATATCTGGCAACGTCGAGATGGCCAGATGGCTGTCTCTGTTTGTTGACACACAATTTTTTAGTTGTTGTAGCCTTTCAACGCCTACATTGACTACTTCACACTGTCGCACTCAGACTGACGGCTGTGAAGTTCGTTGATTGACACGGGGATCTGTAGCTCATCGCACCCTTGCGTAAAGTTGACCTCTCTTATCTTGATTCGGGTCTGAAGACAAAAAATAATAGCGGAATAGACTGCGCCATTACTCGGGCTAGGGGCCGCTTCAACAATGCTGCTGTGGAGAGCGTCGGAAGTCGCAAGCCCCAGCTGAGTTTATATACTCACGCCTCCGCGCCCACACTTAACAGAACCACTTTGC
Source organism: Rhipicephalus microplus (assembly GCF_043290135.1). Taxonomy (NCBI): domain Eukaryota; kingdom Metazoa; phylum Arthropoda; class Arachnida; order Ixodida; family Ixodidae; genus Rhipicephalus; species Rhipicephalus microplus. The sequence goes on from NC_134703.1 coordinate 27,000,778, forward strand.
CATGAACGATATTTATGTGTTATCTCCGACACTCTGCTTTTGCGAATGCATAAAACAATTTCAAGCACACGCTTGCCTTCTCTCTTTTCTTTTCCTTCTCTCTTGTGCCGGCCCAGCTCGGCAAAGGGCGAAAGAACTGTTATAACGCATTGACATCTCGTCTCGCAGTGAGCCCATACAACGTATGCTCTAGATTGTCATTCCTCGGCGTGTGGGCTCCGCCCATCCTCCTCTCAATGAATTAGCCTCGTGGATTTCCCTGTCGGTAAATCTTCCTATTTGTCTCGTTCCTTGCAGTTAATAATTGGAAGTATCTAGCACCGGAAGATCGGAATCAAAGCGCCGCTGATTTGATTTTTTATCGCTTCGGTCAACATTAGGACGAGAGAGAAAACTTGGGATTCTCTTATTTCAGCAGGCGTTTCATTCATGAAGCAACGAAAGCGATGCTTAGTTCTACTTAAAGGGCTCCCCACTCCGCATTCAGAGACGAGGCGTGGTTTTCTTCTCACCTTCACTACCCTTCCTACACTCAATATTTTCTCCTCACCACTTATTTCCTAAAGCAACATGCACTATATTGGCACTAAGCGCTGAACTCATCAAGATTACGCGCATATCGGCTTCACACTGTTATATCGCCGCTTGCGCAGTTGTAGACACACAAAATGAAGTGAAACCGGTTCATCGTGCACGATATCTACGCGAGACAAGAAAGAGAGAATTGGAGACTGCATGGCAAAACAGTGCACACAATTCACATCCGTTTTTTCATGTACATGGACCAATCAAGAGTATGTACTCTATTGACGTCACGAAAATCACTGTTCAGGCGTCTCGAAGTGCGCCGGAAACGCGCCAACTTCAAGAGTAACCTGCACGTTGTGTATTTTTAGAGGCTGGTGAGGGGCCCTCTACAAGGTTGACAGGTCTGTGCGACCATTTATATACTCGAGTTGCCTCCACGAATGTGCGCGTGATTCTAATATTCTAGCGATTTTGTTTCGTACATTTATCTCATCCCCCGAGTGCTGGCTAGCAAACCGGACATGCGTCTGTTTAACCTCTCTGCCTTGCTTGCTTCTATATCTTCTTTTCTTTCTATGGCCATGAGCTTTTTTTTTTGTTCGCCATAAAATAACACGCGAACGCGAGCTGTTCTTCCCAGTTCTGAGGCTCATTCATCGCGAGTGAGCAAAATCCTGCTTTTTCACCGCACCTGGCGAGATTTGCGTTGCCGTACCTCAAAACTCAGGCCTTATAGCGCGACGTCTTAGACAATTTTTCAACGCTAAGTAGGGTTGCATCGCTCCTCTTGACGATGTTCACGTTCTTTCTCGCACAAGTAGTGTAAAGACAGAAGTAACAAGAATATTGAATAGCGCGTTTTGGGCCATTATTCATAGCAGGTGTAAGGATAATGGCTCTTTATGGGTTCCCTCTTGGCGTAGACTCTAGGATTCTTTTTGCTGACTCAAGCATTGCTCGCCACACTCTAAGGCCACTTCGCAAGTAACGAGATTTCGATCCACCATTCCCCGTAGAGCTTGCGTTGGACTTAACTGCGCGTGCCACTGAAGCGCCAAGCTTTACTCACGGCACCGCCGACATTGCGAAAGAGTATGTACCAAATCATGCCGGTAAGGCTAGAGGGATCGCTTTTCACACTGAGATACCTTGCGTTCTATAAAACACGCCTAACAACAGATTTGCGCTTATACAGTTCCACTCTTTTTTTTACAATCATTGCTTTCTTTCACGGTGGAAATAACAACATGGCTTAGAAAAGTTCATTGAGGAGAGTTCCCTGTTCACTGAAGCATTCATGGCACATGCTGCTGTTCCACACCGTAAAGTGATGCGCCCAACGTAAAGAGCGAGCATAGCGTGAAGTCAACCATAACTGCAAGTGACTACTTCTCTTGTAGAGCTGCTTGCCTAACCGTCTTACCGCTACAGAGTCTTTTAAAATGTTTATATTTTGCTGGATCTGTCAGTTCAGCTACAACGCGAGAGTGATCATTCTGAGCACTCAAAGCATCGAAGCACCCACTACTTAGATCTTGCCGCGTGCTGGTAATTAGTAAAGCCTAGCGAGATTCACTTCGTCAAAGTGAAAATTCAGGTATCGATCGAAAACACGTTGTTTGGAGAAAAAGAAAATCACTTGCGTAGCTGAAAAGTGCCGATGGCACTATCCGAACCTAAGAGTTTCCGTTTGAGCTCAGGCTCGGCTCTCAGCGGCTTGCCGCCTTGAAGAGGAAACACCGGGAAAGTGCGCATTAGGCAAGAAACCGGCGCTCAGAATCTTTCGCCCGAGCCTGTGGCACGCCTGCACTCATTGTTCACGCTTTAGTCGTGCGGGGACATGAGAATCCTTTCAGCTCAAGCGGTGGTCAAATCGCCGCCCGGCAACATTGTCTTGACACCCTTTTCGCTCCGTAGCCATTTCTCACGTTTATGCGTGGTTCTTTCTTTTTATTCGTTTAGCATCGGGCATTTCGCGAGGGCAGCGTTACGCACTGTGGACACGAGTGTAAGTTAAAGCAGCCTAATTAGGAAATGTGTGCCTTGTTGGGATGTTGAAAGCATGCGTCTGCTTTGCGGCGAGGACAAAGTGGCTCCTCTTTCAGATCCTTCGCGTCTGTCTTACAGTCGTACCTTCTTCAGGGGCTTCAGTGCAGCGCTGCGCTTTCATAAAATACCTTAGTCACAATTTCTTGTTTCCACAGCTTCTCTTTTAGGGGCGAAGCTCCTTATGCCGTGGCTGCGTCACTCGTAGTACGTAACCACCAGTGGCACATACCCGAAATAGCGGTCCTTACGATTTTGACCTCCAAGGTGGTTCCGGTGAGAGATTTCTTCTGTGCGTTGTTGAACAATAAAAGATAGTGCTCAATGCACATGTTAATGGCTGCTAAAGGGGAATGAGAGACAGGAGCATTCGGCCTTTAGGTAACGCGCACGCTGCGATCCCCATTAGCAGCTATTGGCATGTACATTGAGCACGATCTGACAAGAAAGGGTTGCTACGTTATACTCGCTGGGTGTAACCTCCTTGGTTTTAGAAAGGTTTAGCGAGCGTTGGGCCGCATAGCCATGAATACAGTGAACTAGTATATACCATGAACTCGAGGTGGTTAAAGGTGGGAAGTAAACCCGAAGCGCAAGCCGTAAGAAAGTGTGCATGTGCCGCCTCCCGTTTAGTCCTTGAAATTTCCGCTGGATGGCGGTGCTTCTATATGGAGAATATATGATGAAAAGATGCGAGATGGTGGTACTTGGAGTGCTGAATAGATGGACGAACGGACACACAGACAGATGCATGGATGGACGCATGAACGGACGCAGGCGCGGATGCATGGACGAACGCAGGGACGGACGCACGAACAGACGCATGCACGGACGGGTGGATGGACGCATGGACGGTTACACAGACGTACGCAGGAACGGACGGAAGCAAGAACGAATGGACGGACGAATGCTTCGCCCCACTCCCCATCATTCACTCCGTGGATATGCTGCCTTTTTTTTTTTGTTAAATATTTGTGAAGTACGTCCTGGCTGCTGGACTAATCCTCTCCCCGAAACGATCTGGTATATATGATGTGGATCCATCACACATTTCTCGAGCAAGTGTTATGTGTGCATCGCGTTTGTAAAGTTCACAAAACTATAGATAATAATAAACATGACATACCGCTTGTGCCATTAAATGTACGTCGTTCCATTTCTCTTTTATCTTTATTCCATAAATATCGCTATAGCATCAGGCCATCTCCCTTACCACTGGAAGCGCCTTCACGCATATCACGCCGCTTGCATAATCAATATAGCATTAAACGCATCAGTGGACGAACTAACACTTTCAATTCATCAGCACTTCCCCGAGCCATTGTCCTATGGAATGATCTTCCCGACAATATTGCATCTATCAGTAACCATCAAGCATTTCTTGACCAATTGCGTAAGCATTTCTTGAAATAGTATCATGTCGTCACCATTACTTTTTATTTTCGCGAATTCTTCCTCCATTCTTTCCTTTGCGAGTGTGTGTGATTGGCGAAAAATTGTTTCATGGAATAAGAAATGCTGTTCCTCTGTTTGAAAATGCTTTGCACTGTACATATGTATGCACTGTACCTTTTTTTTTTCAATTTTGTTTCCCTGTATTTATCTCTGATATTTTTTGTTTCGTACTTGCTCCCCTTACTCAATGCCCTATCGGGCCCTGTAAGGTATCATGAATAAATAAATAAATAAATAAATAAATAAATAATAATAATAATAATAATAATAATAATAATAATAATAATAATAATAATAATAATAATAATAATAATAATAATAATAATAATAATAATAATAATAATAATAATAATAATAATAATAATTTAACAAGAATACTATTTTATTATTATAATAATACATTGTTGGGTTTTAACATCATAAAACCACCATATAATTATGAGAGACGCCATAGAGGAGGGCTCCGGAAATTTCGACCAGCTGGGGTTCTTTAACCTGCACCTAAAGCTGATCGCAGGTTTCAATCATTTTTGCCTGTATCGAAAATGCGGCCGCCGAAGCGGGGATTTGGTTCGGCGCCGGCGGGTCAGCAACCAAGTGCCTTAGCCACTAGACCACCGTAGCGGGTTAGAGACAGACAGACAGACAAACAGACTGACCGACTGAGGTAGAGATAGAGAATGGCGTGAAAGTAGTGGTTGAAGAACGAGAAAGTTCGGTGGTGCCTTGAAGCGGACGAAAAACTATGTCGAGCGCCTTTGTTAAAGTAGAAAAGCCCAATTAAGAAGTACTTTGCTAACTTCAGGCTTCTGTTTCATGTCGATATCTGACAGCTTGTTGATTAGTGCACCTACAATAACTTTCTAAGGTGAAATTTTTTGTTTTGTTTATTTAAATTAACAGGCACTTCATCAGTCCTTATCAGAAGTAATAATACGAGAGAGGTACTCGCATGTTGTAACTTAGAAGCAGAACACGTAGGTTATTTGCAAACTGGCCGACTTCATGAGGCAACAAAAACATTTCGCCACGCTCCCGTCGTTCAGATGATCTGTATAGCAATGTGCTGGGCCCTGGCGTAACTCAACAAAACTGCCGAACAAGTCACGCCCAAACAAGCCACGGTCAAATAGGCCGATGGCATATTGAACGCATCAAATTACACCGAGAACCAATGCAACGCAGAAAGGCGTGAGAACGCTATTGCAGCGTGCTTTAATACACGAGTGGCATCAGCCCACATTGCCGGTTCGAACCGTGATGCACTCCACTGAATTAGGAACGGATTGAAACCACTCGAAGTCGCTGCGTTGCGAAGCGCGTCCAATGCTGGTTCATTGAAGCGCCTGAATGGAAACGGTTGCTCACTCGATCTCAGCTGTGACGCGTGGATGTTTTCTCATCTCATTTGCGCAGATTCCGTCCAGGCACTTGAGCGGTGCTCGTTCCACCGATAGCACGTGATTTATTACAGCGACAATGCGGTGGCCGGTCGCTTTATCGCGTGCTCATTGAGCGAGGAAAAGCAAACACGAGCTGCGTGTTTAAATAAGACGGGTGCAATACGGCTTTGGATAATGAGAGAGTCGAGCTCTGCAACGCTAAAACTGTACCAAAGGTAAAGGAGAGAGCATTAATAAATCTTAATTGAGATACTCTACGTCACGCGTTTTTGGCTGTAACGTTCAGTAGAAAAAAAAAGTGAAAAAGCCCCGCACGTGAGCTTAGCGTCAAAAAGTGTGCTTTTTTGTTTTTTGGCCAATGACTTTTAGCTGCAGCCCCTACAGTCGATAATTCACACAACATGATTTTCGTGACGCTAAGCTTGCTTTTCATGTTGGTTCAACTTGGGCCCGTAGCCGAGAGGCGGGGAGGGGGGGTTACTCTTGACCCCCCCCTTGCATCATGACATCCATGGTAAAAATAAAAATATCATACTATCAGGAATACTTATGTCAGAACTGAAAAATATAGAAAGAATAATACCATGTCGTTTAAAAGTCGCATAACTTACACACTTCTATACTTTTATTGCATAGTTTGTGAAAATAAAGGGCTTTCTTCGAATAGTCCAGGACCTCAGCAAGTCCTCCTTTTCAGAAAAGAAAAACGTTGATTGGGCCTGATTTAGCTTTTCTACAAATTTATAAGCGCTTTTATAAGTGTTTCGCGGACATTGGTCAGTGAATGCCTTACCACCAAAAAAAAAAAAAGAGGAGTCGGAACAATTGAAGTAGCAGGACAACCATGAAGTCAAATATATATGCATAAAGTCTACGCCTCTTTGCCAAGAAATCAATGCTATCACCTGTGTAAAATACTTCGTTAAACGCCATTCAGTGTTCGAAGCACGCTTTGCGACCTCATTTCCTTCTGCATCTCATTCGATGAATCTGCGGAGGAAATTGGATCTCGCGGTGAATGGCACTTCTCCACTTTTTCACAACGCCGCTGTGTCTCTTCCTGTGGCCTGTTCCCCATGAGAAGAGGGGAGGAACGGCAGTGTGGCTCTCTTTACACTTGTACAAGTTTTGTAATCACAGCGAGCTCGGTAATTTGTGGTGGAATAATTGGTATTTAATTGGTGCTTCAATACTGGCAGAAGCGTTCCCATCACTAAAGCTTCCTTCTCATTTGCTAGATTTGCTCGCAGAACTTGGAAGCATTCAAGTCAGTAAAGTGGTGTGTGCTTTAAGTAACTTCGATAGAAAATCAATGCGATGCGAACAGCACGAAGTCACAATACCCCAGGAATAGACATATGCTCCACCCGGTATCAAATTATGATGGCACCATTATTGTACTGTATCTGATTTTACTGCTTGAACGACCATCGCATCGTAGTTTGTCAAATGAGCCGCGCTACACTACAAACAATTTAAAAGCGACTATCAGGCAGATATTACAGTCAAACTCCCGCAGAACTTTAGAGCTTTTACATCTCCTTAACTCACTATGCGCTGTTTGTCGATAGTTAAATCCTCGCAAAACTGCCATCAACAATACTCACGACGCCTTCTCAATAAAGCGCTCGTTCTCATTTCCCAATCGCGAGAAAATCATTTCCCGATTTATCGCACTAGGCAGCGTATCAAGGCTATAAAGCTTGTCAGCCATCATCGCCCTTGTGCAGATGAAGGTAAGGCTTCGCATAATGCACGCTGCAAGGGAGCCTATACACCAAAAACAGTGTGGATATTCTTTTTTGAATGTCTGCCGTGTGCTTGACAGCACCGAGCTGTCAAACTTGCGGTGCTTGAATGGCGTGCTTAGGCTGAATGATTCTTTTGCTTAATTTATGATTTGACACCAGCGCAGTTCGTTCCAGACGACTTCCATCGACGTTGTTCACATTTCTTTTTCTCATTTTTCTCTACAGTGGCGGAGATAAATTATGAACCCTTCCGTGAATCCAATACCTGTCAAAAGTGTTCTTATATGCGAAAGGCTCTCGCTCTCGCTGTACGTGCTCTTGCAAGCCGAACGACTTCTTTCTCTCTTCCGATAGAATCTTGGGACCACCGTGTCGCCTTCATTACTTTCGCGTATTGGTGTGACTTTTTTTTCTTTTTTTTTGTCGAAAGCGTAGAAAACTTCGAATACTTGTCTACGGTCTTTCCTGCTTGCCTTGTCAGCTATAAACGTCAAGGCTCGTCAGAAAGTTTTCCGGCTAGCCGGCTGTAATCTGGCACCGGAAGAGTCGAGTTGTCCTAAATTTCATTTTGCTGAGAAGTGAGACGCAGAAAAAGTGCGGAGCCCAAATCGCACACTTCGTGTCACTTTCATGGTTGCACAGCCCTCGTGGTAACTGCGTCAAATAATATTAGAGTAACTTCATACATTTTTGTGCTTTGTCGTCACTGAAAATTGGCCATGGCTATAATCTCTGCTTCCAGCCCCGTGGCTTGAACTGTACGAACAACTGATATTCAAAATCAGACACCTCATCTAGCACAGACATCTAGCACAAGGACTGCCAAAATTTCTTCACTTTCAAATAATTCTATGTGATAGTGCTCAGTGTGAGTGAACTCCCTGATCTTCTGTGAGGCTATGCATGTGAGCATGTTACATGTGATGTCCTTGCTTTTTCCTTCCTCCACACTTTTCCTTCACTTCCTTTTTCTCCCTGTAGTGTGGAAAACCACGTGCGATGTAACTAACCTACCTGCCTTTCTTGAGCTGAGCAGAATCGGTATTAAGCTGATCTCACAGTTCTGAGTAATTATAGCCTAAAAGTGTTTTTAAATACTAACCGTAGGTCGTTATCCACATAATAAAAAATTGCGATTGATTGAACACCTCTTGTCAACTCTTTAGGCCTAGCGAGCCGCTCGTGCCAGCGGAGCCCGGAACTAAGGGCGCGACCACAGCTGCCTGCATCTATTCTTTTTTTTCTGAATATCGTTTCCTCCTCCTCCTTACAATTATCACTCAACTGATAGTTTACGGGTAAGTTCTGCCTAGAGTTTACACGTCACACTATTTTATGAGAAGCAACGCTCTTAAACCACGCTTGTGCGAAACATGCAGCGTTGGCCTTGATCGCGTACAAGAAAATTGATGAATATCAATATAAGTGAGGTGGCGTCAGAAGCAATATATTATCACTAAGTACTCATCGAAGCGAGAAACAGGAGGGCAGAACAAGATTCTGCGTGTTCCTTTCAACAACCTATTCTGTCCATGCAACCTCGGGGCTTACAGAAAGGACCTTTTGTACACCTGCGCTCAGAAGGAAATGAGGTGCGCCGAACCCGAATTCAAGAAAAGACGCCACGAAACTGCACTGGATACTTCAGGAAGCATTTCGCCTGCTTCCTTTTCTTTCACCTGCTCTTATGGGGATGTAGTGGCAACACCTGTACCGGAAATGGCGGTACTAATCCTCGGGGGGTTACTGCTAGATTAGACCGCCGCGCGCAGCGGATGATTACTCTAATGACGTAGACACACTTTCACTTATCGCCTGACCCGCGAAGCTCGGCCGGCCGTGTAGCCGAGTCCTTCATCTGCTGACGCGACCGTTGCAAGACGCGGAACGGAGTCGTGTACAGGGGGCCAAAGAAATTGCCGTGGTGTGTCTCCGTGCGTGAGCCAAAATCGCAGTGCCGGATAATTGCACCGTTGTAGGTTTGAGAGACGGGATGAGAATGTCCTTTCCATGATATATCTTATATGTTCAGCGGTTTCGTGATGAGCTTTACCCCTGCGCAAAGTAGTAAGCCGGTTACTTCTGCCAGGTTAACCTGCATTCGTTTTTCTTTTGATCCATTTCTCTCTCTTTCCTGGTGGGTTCTCGCTCCAGGTCATCCTATAGGTTGAGCCACCGATGCAATGTAACCAGCACCGATTACGAGGGTGCTATATTGTGTACTACGTCTGCCGTTGTTTTTCTTTATACGGGGAAAACTGCGACAAGGAATAAAAACATCTTCGAAGAGTAGCTTTTTCGTATTTAATTCCGAGCTGTCATAATGAGGACAGTATGCCCACCATTTGTTGATGCCAGCGAAGGTGGCTATAAGAACAAGAGAACTAATAGTTGATTTGTAGAATATACTTACGTACTGTTACGTTGAAAGAAAATTCATTATTTTATTTCTTTCCATTGAAATTTCTCCATATCATCGAAGAGCGGGAATATACGTAACATTCAATGTATTATTAAGATTAACTTACAGAAAAACCATCAGTTTATGGGAGATGAAACCTTGAAGAGATGAAAATATGTCATGGAGGTTTTCGCTAGGGTAAGCGAGACCTCTTTTTCGATGTTTTTAAAATCTAGGAGAATAAAAGCAAAGCTTGAAATGATAGGTTGTTGGCCGGCTGCTGATATACCTCATGGTATTCATAACTATCATTTCGTGAAAATTATTACGCCGAATCACACTAGGAGCGAAATTTTCATTCGCGAAGCTATAGGGGTTTTGTCGATAACACCACCGCTATGTACAGCGCTCCCATTTTTTATCCAGCTTTGAAATTACTTTCCCGTGGTGTCTCTGTTTATCTGTCGAAGCCATACCACAGGCTGGCCTTACATTTTGTCGGACACGCGTGGAGAAAAAGGAATAGTAAAGCGCCATTTTGTCTAGTTGTCGACTGTAGCTATTAGTCTCTCGGGTTCCGCGAAAACCGTCGCAGTCATTGTAGTAAGAGTGGGGGCTTGCTCAATTTTGAACACATGCTCTGGCGCTGCTCGGCAATGGCCAGTGCGGCTTCTCGCGGTGAACACTGGTGCTAGCGAATGCTGCACAGTGACGCGCTGGTGGACCAACTCTGGGCTCTCCAGAGGGCCCGTGTGGCGGCAGAGGGGCTCGGCCTTTCTGTTTCGATGTGGCAGCAGCCAGCATCAGTCCTGGAGTGATCTTCAAGACTTCAAAAGTTCTTCATATATCAAGAGTTGTGGAGCAGCCACTGAGCAGGAAGCTTGCAGAACAAATGTTGCTTGAAGAATCCATCTTTTCTTTTCCCCTGAAAGCCACTACAACTGTGTGCAGAGGAATAAGCATGCCCACTATAGGCAGTAAGGAGCACCACTGGTTTACTAACTACCAATGCGTGCACGATAAGCTCTGTCTGCTTGCCGACCATAGTGACTTTTTTTTTCAGAGCGAAGCAAGATTGCCTTCTATGAGTGCTTTGGAACATTTCACAGGCGTAGCACATACGTTGTTCGTACACATTTACACTTATGACGCTTTGTCGCTACAGATATTTCCGTAAAAAGGATGAATTTCAATCACGAGGTAACTTTGCGACAATAAAGTGTTGTACAAGAAAACTCAAGGACGCAAGTCTGATTTCTGGTCACCGCGGTAGCATTAAGGTGTGGTCGCCACATTAAGCGAGCCTAAGTAATTGTTACCTAGACCAGTACAGCCTAACTGGAATGGGTAGTGTGTGAATGAATGTGTTCGTAGATTTTGGACAGATATGTTAATCGCACCTCGCTACGCTACGTTGGTTGAAGAGCTGCTCGCGAACGACAAAATCACTTGAAGAAAATATTGTAATACCCAAGCAGGCCTGGCAGCTCTAATTTCCTATGAAACGTCGCTACAATGGTAAGTGATTTATAGTGTTTTTTATACTTTTTGTTCTGAATAATATGCATTATGCCGTTGTCCCACGTTGACGTCTCACTTCCAAGCTGTCCAGATCTTTCACCGCTTGCGGCAGCAGCGTGGAACAATCTGTCATCACTTCGTCTTGAATGGAAGCAAAATAAAAGATTCAGGCCTTCAGGAATGACGGCTGAGGTGGTTTAAACAATACCACACGCTCGAGAAACTTTCTGAGAAATGAAGGGAAGGTTGCGTAGACAATGTGTATACGCGTGGCAGCGCTGTTAGAGATTGTGCCAAAGCCGCATTCGCGTTGTTTTAAAGGTGGGGAATGAAAAAGAAGTTAGATGTATACTGCTGCATTCGTCACACACTGTAATGTATAAATTCACCACCGTTGCTTGAACTTGAATTGTAACTTTGCACACCGCTCCCGTTCACTTTAATTCTTATAGTAAGCACAGAACGCTACACTAACTTTGAATCGGCTTCCAGAAACTAGAAGCGAGAGTAACGCAGAAAACTGTGTCGACTTATACAGCACATGTGCAAATACTCTGCTTCGCGTTCACAGAAATGGTCTTTAGTAGCACAAGTATTCTTCAAGCGAGAATTCCAACCGGCTGATGCGAGATAGATTGCCGAGGCAGGCTTGCTGAGGGAGGGCTCTGTTGCTGGTTGAAACAATGCTGGCTTTTTGGCTTTTAGTGCATTTTATGTTACGAGATGACAGCATCTTCCTCCTGGCATGCTTCACTACCTAAAATGGTAGGGCTGTTATGGACGCCGTTGAAGAAAGCTCTCCATGAACTCTCCCTGTCTCTTTATTTTTGAGTTTTAGCCTCCCTATTACAGAGTTTTTGTTCAGGGCAACCCAAGTGGCTTAGGTACGGTTATGCACCGAAGGGGAATACAAAAGAACGCAAGGGCTTACTGATGCAAGCCACTTTAAGCTCCCGCCCTAAAACTCCACTAATGTTTTTTTTAGTATTGCCGTAAATAAAGAATTGCCATGGTCATCGGCACGTTGTTACTTTATTGTGCAATGCGTGAATTGGCCCTGTTAATATATCATATCATGTTAGCCTATCTTGACGTCAAGTTCACAATCTTGACGTCAAGTTCACAAACCAGTTCACAATCTTTCACAAACCGTTCACAATCTTCCAGGTTTCTGAAGCACCGACTTCAATGAAATCTGAAAGTATGAATACCTACACTGGGTTCTATTGTACTAAAGTTCTAAAAATGAGACAAAAACTCGTGAAAAAAAGAAAGAAAAGATGTTTAGTAATATTCACTGAGCTGGCTCTTCATAAAGGGGTCATATTAAAAACACATCAAGAATCAAAAAGCGAAAGCTTGATTGTCGCGCAGATTAGGGAATCTACGTGGGGATTTCTGTAAGGCGTCAAAAACATTTATGAAACTGACTAGTGAGGCCTCATACAACTGCCGCACGTGGTATACCGAGAAGTCGATTTGGCATAGCGTTTCAGGATTACACTGAACCGAGTTGGGTGCCTCGTTTTCTTCTTGTGAAACACACCAGTTTGCGTAGTGATTCGTCATATCATAGGAATAGTAATAGCGAATTTGTAACTTAGGCGCAGTAATGAAAAGTGAGGCCAATCTCCGGGGCTTGACGAAAAAAGAAAAGAAATGAATACCCATGATATGAGGCGATCGGTCAGGCTAATGCATCAACAAAAGCTCTCAGCCCCCTTTCTAATACTCACACAGACCGGTTTTCTCCTGAGCGTGCGCGTTCGCGCGTGTGTGTGTCGTGCGGGCAGGGTACGGGAAATGTATAATTTAAGTGTTGTTCTGTAAAAAAGTGAGCGCCCCTTAAACATCATAAAGAGATGAAGATATTCTGCATGTGATATAAACAAGTGCGGATACCATATAATAATTTTTGCTACTCACTACACAGGATTACAGGACCAGGACCTGTAGGATTTACGGGCACATATGTTTTGATAAATCCATCATAATAACTTTATTTATTATTCAATATCCCACAGTGCACTCATAGATACTGCAGTGGGGAGGATGGGTATAAAGTCACAATTCAAAGTACAGCTAGGTTGCGTGGAGTAGATGCGAAAACATGGTCATACATATATGAATACATCATGAAACGCCTGGACAAACGCTGTCTGTGTTTGTACTCATCATCACCATGTCCCTGGATAGTAGATTTCAGGCTTTGTGTATTGGAGAAGCGTTACTTGCAAAACACAGAACTTTTGCAACACATTTCTTGCACTTCGAGATAATTATGCTGCCATGGGGACAAGTCATCAGGGTCATGAAAATATTTTGTGCCATCAATTCCTGTTCTTGAATCGTCCCCTCTATAAGTGAAGCGTCCTTTTTATTTCAAAACTGCCCATTTAGTTAGCTTTTTGACGCAGATACACCTAATTGCATAGAATAATTTCGAAAAACAAACCGTACGGCACTACTCTGCATTCTGACCAGCCTGTCTATTTTCGTATGTGTATAGAAACCCCAAGCCATGTGGCGTATTCAAATATTGATCGTACATTGAAAAATGATAAAGTAGAACACTTGCTTTGACTGAGAGTATGTAGTGCAATATTTATAGCAGATGATTTGATTCTGTGTAAATAATTATTAAACAGTAGCTTAAGGTGGGTTCACTGTTGTGCAAATATCTCAGCTATGAAACAAAGTTTCATCTTTAGGCTTCAGTAGAAAAGAACGGTGAGCCTCCTGAAAGTTTCATAGAACTATAAACAGTTAATTTTTGGCACGTAAGAGGTCTTTAAGCAACATGTATGATAACGTTTATATCAGAATTTTCATGTACACATAAAAAAAAAAGAACCAGCAGGCCCAACGCTCAGTCGAAAACGCTCTAATGTGAAACAGTCAAAAAGAAAGTGATTACATGGCATCATTTGTGTAAGACGCAAATAAAGGTATTCATGCAATGACCTGCATCGCATGTTTATCATGTGTGCATGCATGTACCGTTTGCTATATACAAGGCTAATGAAATGTATGTTGTCGTATATTAAGTGTGCGGCCTGTCATTTGTTTTCCTCACTAGTTTATGTCATGTCATACCAATTTTGGTACTTATCGCATTAGCGAAATGAAGTAGACAGACAGACAGACAGACAGACAGACAGACAGACAGACAGACAGACAGACAGACAGACAGACAGACAGACAGACAGACAGACAGACAGACAGACAGACAGACAGACAGACAGATAGACAGATAGATAGATAGATAGATAGATAGATAGATAGACAGATAGATAGATAGATAGATAGATAGATAGATAGATAGATAGATAGATAGATAGATAGATAGATAGATAGACAGATAGATGCTAGCAGGAGTTTAAGAAATTGTTCATGTTGAAATTTGGAAAATTTCATAGTCTTCAATCGGCATATGATATTTTGACTCAAAAATACGTAAAACAAGTCAAATGTTGCTTAGATAGGCAACACTTTTTGCATCTTTCTAACAACACCCCTTGTTGGTCGAACAATATTCATCGTATATGTTTCGAGGAAGAAGCCTCCTCATCTGTCACAGTTTTCTTCTCTCCTGTTACCTCATTTGTGAAATACATGTGTGGGTTAGAATTAGAATGTCCATGACACCTGTTCGACGGTTACGCAGTATATCGGAATGTTTTTCACTAAACCATGCTGTCAGCACAACCGGAGGATATTGCGTGACACAATTCAAATTAGAGTCGGAGAATCGTATCGCACGGAAGATAGGTGGCGTGAGGGGGGGTGGGGGTACCGTGGCTGTAATAATTGTTCTGTGGACTGACAAAGCACAACGTGTGAACCTCATTGCTTATAGCGCTCACCGAGTGCGAACGCATGCCCTCGACCTCTGGAAACCTTCTTTTTTTCTCTTAGCTACATAGTAAATAATTAGTTACTGCTTTACAAATGTTGCTAGCGGGCGCAATGTCGTCACCTTTCGAACAATTTGGGAATTCGATGCGGCTGAGTGGGCTAAACGCCCTAGACTTTCCATAGCGAACTTGGTGGATACCAGAATTTCCGTAGCACCTTCCTGTTCCGAAACGAGTGAGACATTGACAGGCCGAGTTCAAGACTCGTTGTAGGCAACTGTGGTAAGCGGCAACTGCAAGAAAAAAAAAAGAGACAAAAAACAAGTGAAACATAATGATTCTAGTTCAAATTTATAATTCGGTTCTCAGTGTGCATAATCTCAGAGCTGGATAATTATGTCTACACTCTAGCATTTTCTGTTCGTTTCCATGTTTTTTATTACTGAAGTATTTTTTTAGCGGCGAACTTACCGTGCAGACATCACGCTGATAACGCCCCTTCTTGACTTCCTTCCACTACATATCTTCCCGTTGTCTTTCAGTTTTTTTAATTACCCCTCTTTAGTATTCTAGCAGTAGCATTATATACCCTGTGAAATTTTCATCTCTGTTCATGTTCGCCATGTAAACCGGCCTATACTGTTGTTTTTTAAACAATCCACCTGACTCAAATCATCGACTTTTTAAACCAGTTATGCATGGGTGATGGGTAAGGAAATGTGGAAGTTGGGCAGATTGATTGCCACCTGTGATATAAATTATGTCTATGAAATAGCCGTAGCGTTATGATCGTATGCGCTTGAGGGCATGTGCGAAACATTCCCGGTAAAGTTTTAAGTAGTAATAAATTGAACGTATTGTGTAGTATACATCATTGTCATCCATCATTTTCCTGCCGCTGAGTGCAGATGTCCAATACATATACATACTTGGCGAGAAGTCACAACCCATAGCTTTACATGGTTTTTCGTATCATACGGAAATCATCGGAGAAGGGATTAATATTCTCAATTAGTTGGCTCACTCCAGGTTTTGAAGGCTTCTCATGGCCATGGGGGACCTTTGGGTTAACCTGGAGGCTTGGTGAATACAATGAAATCACGCAGCATTCAGCTTTGAATAGGAAAGCTTTTCCACCTCCACATGAATAGAGGGTTTGCACTGACATTGCGATACCTCAAATCAAAATGTATCCTAGCCATGCCTTTCTCCACAAGCGCTATCTGATGTCTATTTACCTAACCGTGTTCGAAACGGGTTGATATAACCACCTTACCCACATGCTATGGAAGTGCCCTTATGTGCGTGGTATCGATACAGCAGCATCCAGCAAGTGGGGCTCCGCTCTTAGGAGTCCGAACATACAATCATAACTTTGGGCTTTTCAGAGTGCCGACAATGTTGTAGTAGGTCTCGGTCTTACTGACCAGTCGTGGGAGTGGCCCGCAATGTGCTAGGGCACATGCCTTCGGACTTTCACGAATTAGGTTCTACTAAACAAAACCGAACCTCGTGGTTTGGACGCCTGCAGCAGCCGCCGCTCTGCTTCAGTCGTGGAATTAAAGTAGCGAGATCGGCACGGCCATGTCGACCACCTTCCTGTCCCTTTGTGATTTTTCGCTACGCTATTGTTGCAATTCTTGGTGAGAAAAGGCTTTGTTTCAAGTCGATCGTTTGGCAGAGAGAGGTACAGGAAGTGCCTCAGAGGAATTTGGAAGCCCTTTGCCGTGTTAGATTTCTATTACCTCCCATATTTGATTTCAATTAGCTCTGCCACGATCTCACTGGCTTACACCAGCAGCTTTTCTAACACTCCGAGGGGCAAAACTGCGTGGATCTCTCATGAGACTCAGAAGGCGATGAGAGCCTAGGGTGCCACAGAGATCGATCTCGTTACAAACATGCCATGCCACAAAAATACACGCTATTGAAACCAAGAAGAAAAGTAAAGCCATGATAGAAATGCCCGCTCAAGCCCGGAGACACGAGAAGTAGGAGAGCTAGTGTACAGATCAAGACATCAGGCTTGGCAGTCGTTAGGCCAAGCGAGGCGGAAACAAAGAAACGTCCGCCAGTCTCATCCCGGTTCGTCAATTACCCGCGAGGGCAACGGGGTCTCTCACTTGTTCTCGAGAGCTATACGCTGACATGGAACAACGTGGCCTGGCTTCTCTAGTTACTTCGTACTTCTCGGCTTCAGTGTTTCTGTTTCATCCCCCTCTTCACGCCGTTCCTCTTTCTCATTTGCTGCCATTCTCGTTCGTGGCCATGAAACCGCAACTTCCGAGCGGCACATAACCTGCCCTAGCCTTCCCTTGAAAGCTGGGCGAGTAAATAGGTTAAATGAGATAGGAACGAGGAAGAAATTAGAGCTTTAGCCGAACGGGGCTTACGTAAGCGAGTAGGCACCCACAAGTGCATATTAAAGCCCACATGCACGCGTTGTGCTTCATTAAGACCGTAGCCAGCATTCCTTGCCTTCTCCCCCCCCCCCCTTCCGCCTGAAAAATTCGCGCTAGACGTGTGGGTTTTACCGAGTACAATAATAAAAAATGGGTGTCTTTGAAGGCTTTCAATAGGTCCCCCCTCCCTTTAGAACAAAAAAAAAAATCCTTGCTATGGGGCTTGTGCTCCATTGTCTGCCGAACGTGAATGCGTGAGCAAACTCACACTGTTTCTTTATGCTAGGTGGCCACAATTTCGACTGATTGTAGAAAGAACTAGGTTGTACACAGTTACAGCAAGGAAATGCAAAGTACTATAAATTTATGAAACAGGAGAAGAGGATAATGTGGACCTTTTTTGCTCCTCCAATGAGTTATGAGGACGTCCGGGGACAGTGTAAGGACGATACTTTCTGACTGTATTAGAACTGCATCGATGAGAGGCTTTCATAAATTAATATTTGCAATAAATCTCAAACATTTAGCATTGGGGAAGAATATTTAAAGCCAACTTATGTTGAATAAGCTTCTGGCTAATGCCGCCATATATTCCTATTGGCTGGTACATCATCATTGCCATCAATCAATGACAATTAAATATAATTGAGCTTAAAGTGATGAACATACCAGACAACATTAAAGCGTTGTTCACCGCAATTCTCCCGGCAAGGAACACCTTTTATGTTCAGATAACTTACCTGAACGTGTGTGATATCTGTGTTTTTTATATTTGGTGTTTAGGGTTGTCAAGCTTGCTGCGAAGGCGGCCTCAGTGCGGGTAGATAAATGCTGTTGCTAAGGAGCTGCTTCTGTCACGTGGGAGGCATTCGATTTTTAACGTAAAGAACACTGAGCGCACGAGCTAAGACAAAGAGCGAATTGGTTGAAATCATTATTTTCAGATAATCATGTTTAATGCTATTTCAAGGATTATTTCGACATTACTATTTTAATGTGTTCTTGTGACACACTACTGTTTAAAAGTAAGGCTAGAAAACTGCTAAAAAACTGCTAAAGATGTTGCAGAGGTGTCTAAAACTCCCTTTCGAAAAACATGCTCGCACGAAATTCACGCGACTTGAAACGCGATTCAACTTGCTGCGAAAAAAAAAAAAGAAAACGGTGTTTCATCATCTCAAAACAAATCAAACTTACAGAACAAAAGGAGAAGTGTACACTGTGCCTCTGTCACGTAACCCGACTGGCCACACTTACTGCAGAAGAAAGAGAGAGGGGAGAGAGTTTTTTAGAAGGCGTTCGCCTGAGGGGGAACACATTTAGTTGTGAAGCTTGTATTTTATATCTAAGAAAATGTAAAAGCGAAATGCAAGCAGCACAGTAGAAAGATGATAGCCGTAACTCCGTGGTGAAATACTTATTGTACACAACCGCACAGTTATCTTCTGAGTTATCACTCCTGAGTATTGATAGCTGGCATCACTGCTCGCGCCACAGGCGTAGCTTAGTTACTACTTCCTGCCAAAATCTAGGCCCGAATCATTTGTCATAGTTTCAAAGGACAAAACAATAAAGGAAACAGCCACGTTTTGCCGGCACTGTCGAGGTGATTTTAAAAAAACGCGACCGAGGGTTAATGCGAGTAAATGGGGCCCTTGCAAGGCATTACCACAATTTTTCTGTTCACATGCCGGCCCACTTTGTCAATAACGTGATTCGGCGCATAGGAGCGCGTTTGAGAGTTTTCGCAGCCTTCTCAGGCTTCAACCTTCCATCTGTATGCCTGTTCACGCCAGTGCACTCTCTGCAGCTGCAACGAATGCGGGTTCTTTGTTCTGCCAGCTGCCGTGACGTCTTTGCACACTTATCGCGCTCCAGAAAACCGCCTCTACATGCGTCTTGATTAAGAGTGCGATTTCTAATTAAGAACTTTGTGGGCTAAAGCGAAGGAGAAAGTGTCGGAGTGCATAGCGTGTGTGTGTGTTTGTGAACTTCGGGTTGAACTCGTACATTGAGAACGCTTATTTCCGCCTGTACGTGAATTCCGTAGAGCTGCATCAGCAGTTTTTCGTGCGAATGAGAATACCTACGTGCTTTAATTAGTGAAGCCGATGAAGTACGCGGTTAATCCTGATTACCGCTATGCCAACGCGACTCGTGATGGTTGAGAGGAAAGATTTCCGTATTTTTTCAGAAATGTTGAGTGCACTTCCAACAAGCGATATAAATTACTGTAGCTTATGTTTTGAATTTGTTATGTCTGAAGAAATCTTGTTTCTTCAAACTCGTTTGTAAAAACTATAGAAGATGTCCACAACACAATTCTAAATTTGTGTATTATGAAGTATTGGCCACATTTTATTCGCAGTCAGTTTGATGGTTAACAATCGATTGCGAATCGATTCTTCATAATTGCTTAGAACGAGGTTCTGATGTGTTAGGCGGAACGTCAAAGTAAACGTACTTTCAGGCTGCTCGGAGTTTTAAAAAGTGTTCAACAAAAAGAATGTTTTCTGTGCTGTGTTTATGCGTCGTTACTAAAGTGTGCAAGTGTTCTGACAATAACTAAACGATTGCGCGTATGTTTTTTACTGCTTTGTTGAGGTAAAACAGAAGAGAATCCCGGAACAAAGCTCTCACGAGCACACGTAGATGCATTCCCGAATATTCCTCACATATATTTTTCACAAGTTGTACATTGTCATCGCTAAGACTACAATGTCTGGAGTCTAATCATCGTAACTTTCACAAGATTACGTTCTTGAAGTAATTACACGTACACATGGAGGCAGCTGCGCAGCGTTATTTGCAATAAATTCGATAGCTTTGTTCTTTGCCATAACAGGGAGCACTGTTATGAGATCACAACAAGGGTCACGTGTGCCGTAGCGGTCCGCTACCGCCGGTGCCCGTAACCACAATCGTGCATACTAGAAAAAAGTAAATGATACACCAAGCTCACGATTGGATTAGAGCCCGGGTTTCCTGCGTGCCAGCCCAGTGTTCTACTACTGAGCCAAGCCGCCGCTTGAAACATCCTTGCAAACTGAACCTAGGCAGGCTTGGTGTCAGGAAAAGAATCACGTTAGTGCGAGTAACAAAGCGTTTTGGAACAGTCAAAGAACTACCAGGCGTGAAAGAATGCAAATTTTGTACCGAGTGGATCATCGAATGCCTCAACTCATTACTAAAGCTTCAGGCATAATTCCTCATCGTTGTCAGCGACAAAATTTGAAAAATTGCACGAAATTCCTCGCAAGTGGGTAGCGGGTACCACGCTTCCTCAAAAAATGACGAAGGTTGGCATAGTGAATGCTTTCGTACTACACAAAAGTTATGATGATTCATGGCGTAGTGGCTACCCTGCATGTGCGTCAATAGCTATTGTCAAAAAAGTGTTTAAAAAAGGCTCTGAAAGGCTGACCATCCAGCTTTCAGTGCTGCGCGTTGCGCGCGAGCCTGGCATTTTTTGTCACTGCTTTTCAAATTGTTTCTCACGGAGGCAAGCTTAAGCTTTGGCTAATAAAATATATGAATTGCGATGATGTTTAATGGAACAGAGGAGCGGCAACGAAGTCGCGACGGAAAATGGGCGAACAGCAAGTCTGGCAATGGCGGCACAGGTTCTCGCGCAATCAGAGCACGGGCTTTTCGTTGTCTTCCGAAGGCGCATACGCGTTGGTGCGTATGCTCCACTACAATACCCCCGGGGTGAAGGGTAGCCATCCTGGCGACTCAGGGAGTAGGCACAATGAGGGGGTCGTAGTAGGGCTTGAGCCGGTCGACGTGTACGGTCTCGCGTCCTCGACGGCGCAAATCTGGTGATTGTGTTAATGGCTCGATGATGTAATTCACCGGGGAGGTCGCGTCAATGACACGGTAGGGACCATGGTACCGGGCCAGAAGTTTTGAAGACAGGCCAGGAACGTGCGGGGGCACCCAAAGCCACACAAGGGAGCCAGCACGAAATGTAGGAGCTATGCGGTGAGCGTCGTCGTGTCGAGTCTTTTGTAGACCTTGAGCCTCACTTGTCAGAGACCGAGACAACTGGCGGCAGTCTTCAGCGTATCTGGCGACTTCCGAAAGCGGGGAGCACTCAGATGCATCAGGGCGGTACGGTAGTATAGTGTCGAGTGGGTGGGAAGGTTCGCGGCCGTACAATAGAAAGAACGGGGAAAAACCGGTAGTCGCTTGCGTCGCGGTGTTATAAGCGAAGGTAACAAAGGGCAATACAGCGTCCCAGTTAGTGTGGTCGGAGGAGGTGTACATCCTCAGCATGTCGCCAAGTGTGCGGTTGAACCGCTCAGTAAGACCATTTGTCTGTGGATGGTATGCGGTAGATTTCCGGTGGATAATGTTGCATTCAGCGAGGATAGCTTGGATGACCTCCGACAGGAACACTCGACCCCTATCACTGAGCAATTCCCGCGGAGCACCATGACGTAGAATGAAGCTGCGGAGAATGAAGAGTGCAACTTCGTGGGCGGTGGCTGCCGGTAGAGCTGCAGTCTCAGCGTAGCGTGTCAGATGATCGACTCCGACAATAATCCACCGGTTTCCAGAGCTACTATATGGGAGGGGGCCATATAGGTCTATACCCACGCGGTCGAATGGGCGAGCCGGGCACGGTAGCGGCTGTAACGTGCCAGTAAGGTGCCGCGGAGGTGTCTTGTTCTGTTGGCAAGTGGTGCAAGACTGAACGTATTTCTGCACAAAGCGATACATTCCTCGCCAGTAATAGCGTTGGCGCAGCCTTTCGTAGGTTTTCAGGACCCCTGCGTGAGCACTTTGGGGATCTGCATGGAAATTCATGCAGATGTCAGAGCGCATATGAGTTGGGACAGCAAGGAGCCACTTCCGACCACCAAGCATGTAGTTGCGGCGGTACAGAATGTTGTCTCGTAAGGAAAAGTGGGCTGCTTGCCGGCGTAGCGCTCTCGTGGAAGGGACAGCAGACGGATCGGTAAGGTAGTCGACTAACAAGGCAAGGTATGGGTCTTTACGCTGCTCCGAAAGCATGTCAGTCGTGTCGAGTGGTGACAAGGTGGTAAAAGGGGGAGACAAGGAAGCCACATCTGGTGTTAATGGCGATCGCGAAAGTGCATCGGCATCCGCATGTTTGCGACCGGAACGATATACGACACGGATGTCGTATTCTTGCAATCGAAGTGCCCAACGCCCCAGGCGTCCGGACGGGTCTTTCAAGGTGGACAGCCAACATAGAGCGTGGTGGTCTGTGACCACGTCGAAAGGACGGCCGTAAAGGTACGGGCGAAACTTCGTCAACGCCCAGATTATGGCCAAACACTCCTTCTCTGTCACGGAGTAATTCAATTCAGCCTTCTTGAGAGCGCGACTTGCATAGGCGACTACGTATTCAGCTTGGGTGCCTTTCCGTTGTGCCAAAACTGCACCGAGACCGATGCCACTTGCATCGGTGTGAATTTCTGTGGCCGCAGCAGGGTCGAAGTGACGAAGAATAGGTGGTGAGGTCAGCAGGCGGCGCAGCTGGCGAAATGCATCGTCACATGCAGGTGACCATGCAGATATGCCTTTGCTGTTGGAAAGCAGACTCGTGAGAGGTGCGATGATGGACGCGAAGTTGCGCACGAAGCGACGAAAGTAAGAGCAGAGACCGACGAAACTTCTTAGGGCTTTCAGTGATGTGGGCAACGGAAAGTCAGCGACAGCTCGAAGCTTATCGGGATCCGGAAGAACACCGTCTCTGGTGATGACATGTCCCAAGATGGTTAGTTTTCGTGCTGCGAAGTGGCACTTCTTGGAGTTGAGTTGTAGGCCTGCAGAAGTTAGACACGTCAGAATCTCGTGGAGGCGAGCAAGATGTGTCGGGAAATCAGATGAAAAGACTACGATGTCGTCCAGGTAACATAAGCAGGTTTTCCACTTGTGGGCACGCAAGATGGTGTCGATCATGCGCTCAAATGTGGCAGGCGCGTTGCAGAGCCCAAATGGCATGACTTTGAACTCATATAGGCCATCCGGCGTTACAAAGGCTGTTTTAGGGCGATCACATTCAGCCATTGGCACCTGCCAATACCCACAACGCAGATCCAAAGATGTAAAGTACTCGGCGCCTTGTAAACAGTCAAGAGCATCGTCTATTCGTGGTAGCGGGTAGACATCTTTTTCGTAATATTGTTTAAGCGGCGATAGTCCACGCAAAATCGTACGGTGCCATCTTTTTTCTTGACGAGAACCACAGGTGATGACCAAGCGCTTTGAGAAGGCTGTATCACTCCACGTTTAAGCATGTCATCTACTTGCTCCGTAATGACGCGGTGCTCTTCGGCGGAAACGCGGTAAGGGCGCTGTCGCAGAGGCGAATGTGAGCCGGTGTCAATAGTATGAGTGATAGTCGTGGTGCGGCCCAAAGCAGGTTCTTGAAAGTCGAAAGAAGAACGAAACTTGTTAAGGAGAGCAACAAGTTGGCGGCGATGCGAGAGGGGAAGGTCTGCGTCAATAGCATTGTCGAAGGCTGACGAACTTGACGGCTCAGACGCATGAGTGATTGCAGCAATGTGACATGGCGTTTCGTCGGGAAGAATAATATCATCGATATGGTCGACAGGTTGCACATATCCTAACGTTTCACCACGAAGTAAGCCAATGGGGTAGTTGCAGTGGTTGGTGACCAGCATTACGGTTAAACCAGATGCAATTGTAAGAACAGCAAATGGGAGAACGATGCCCTTGCGTTCAGTAAAAACCGGAGATGGCGTAAACACCACCGTGCCGTCAGGTTGCGCCACACATGAAAGGCTGATAGGGACCGAAGCTTCAGGAGGCAAGGTGATGTCGTCATCAGCGGTGAGTTTGCAGAGCAGAGGAGAGTGGTTGGGTGGTGTAAATTCACATGTTGGCACAAGGGACACTTCGGCACGGGAACAATCAATGATAGCTTCATGACGTGATAAGAAATCCCAACCCAGGATAAGGTCATGAGAGCAAGATGGTAGAACAAAAAACTGTACGACGTACAAAACGTCTCTGATGACGACGCGCGCCGTACACACAGCCGAGGGATGAATGCGTTGCGCGCTAGCCGTGGACAGCACCAAGCCACTGAGAGATGTGGTCACTTCCTTCAGCTTCCTACAAAATTTTGCGTTCATCACAGAAACGGCGGCCCCGGTATCAATTAACGCTAATGTGGCGACTCCCTCAACATCGACATCAACAACATTTTGCGGCGAAAATGGAGGCCTTGGGAATTGCGCACAAGGTGCAGTTCTTGTCTTCGGAACTGCACTGATTAGTTTCCCTCCTCAGGAGGTGGTCGACGACGCATAGGCGATGGCGATCGGCGACGAGGTGATGAGAAACGAGCAGTCGATGGATGGTGATCCGAGTCGGAGTGCCTCTGTTCATATCTAGACGTGGTAGTCTGCTGCGGTGCGTAGGTAGGAGCTCCGAAGTATGCGTGCGCAGGTGTGGGACGGCGGCGGCAGAAGCGTGCAATGTGGCCAGCGATGCCACACGCGAAGCAGATGGGACGATTGTCTCGGGTGCGCCACTCATTAGATGGACGGAAAAAGCGAGGTGGGGGCCTGTAAACTGGAGGCGAGGCCGGAGGAGGTGGAGCCGATAAGGCGACTGGATGCGGTGGGGGCCGCGCGACCACAGCTGCGTAGCTGAGAGGTGAAGGCGGCGCAGTTGGTGCGTAGCCAGCAGTTGAGAGATCAGATGGCACCGAAGTGCATGGGTAAGAGGCCGGAACTGTAGGGAGGGCATTGCAAATTTCAGTGCGTATGGCCTGCTGCATATTCGAAGGGAGGCTTGTCGTGGGCGCGTCGCTATGCGGCAGCAGTGAGAGCTGTCGGGCGACTTCCTCC
Source organism: Rhipicephalus microplus (assembly GCF_043290135.1). Taxonomy (NCBI): domain Eukaryota; kingdom Metazoa; phylum Arthropoda; class Arachnida; order Ixodida; family Ixodidae; genus Rhipicephalus; species Rhipicephalus microplus. Next base: position 27,025,995 of record NC_134703.1, read on the forward strand.
CTGATGAAGTCTTTAATCTGGTTCGACAGAGTTCCTTGGTGAACGTTGCCATTTGCGAGTGCGACGGCCGAGATTGAATCTGGTGATGGGACACTCTGTCGGGCGATGGAACGCTGACGACGCAATTCATCGAAGCTCTGGCACAGGCTTACGAGGGATGCTATTGTGGTCGGGCTTTTCGCCAGCAACATCTGGAATGCGCCATCCTCGATGCCTTTAAGAATATGTCGAATTTTCTCTTCTTCAGGCATGGATGAGTTAACACGCTTGCAGAGGTCGAGCACATCCTCAATATAGCTAGTAAAGGTCTCGCCAGGCTGCTGGGCTCGGTGGCGCAGACGCTGGTCAGCGCGGAGCTTGCGGACCTCTGGTCGGCCGAACGCTTCGGTCACGAGGGTCTTAAAGGTGGACCAGCTGGCGATGGCGGTTTCGCGGTTGGTGAACCATAGCTTGGCGACGTCAGCCAAGTAAAAGATAACATAGGCAAGCTTAGAGTCATTGTCCCATTTGTTGCTGGCACTCACGCGTTCGTATAAGGAGAGCCAGTCTTCGACGTCTTGCTCACCACTGCCGCTGAAGATTGGTGGGTCCCGCTGACGGGTAGCACCGGGGCAGGTCGACGGGGCAGCCGATGGGGCTGGCTGTGCTGGGATGGGCTGGTTGGCGACTGCGTCAGTCATGTTGTACGGTGGTCTTTCGGCCAACTTGCGAGAGCGGAGCTCCAGGTCTGCCTTGGGATCTCAGCAGCCTCCACCAAATGCGATGATGTTTAATGGAACAGAGGAGCGGCAACGAAGTCGCGACGGAAAATGGGCGAACAGCAAGTCTGGCAATGGCGGCACAGGTTCTCGCGCAATCAGAGCACGGGCTTTTCGTTGTCTTCCGAAGGCGCATACGCGTTGGTGCGTATGCTCCACTACAGAATGATTAATTATGGATTGTACGTTTGATAGTGTAGTGTAGTCGAAAAACAATGCCTTATCTTTCTTGTAACTTTCTTATCAGGTAAAACCACTAGCTTAATATCTCGCTGCTAAAGTGCGTGGAATGTTTCTTTATTTTCAATGTTTCATTTACCTATTTGTGGAACTTACTTTAGACATCCATATGCAGCCACTCACGTTGGAAAGTATAGTTCAATTTTTTTTGTACCTCTTGACAGGTTTCACCAAAAGCCAATCTGTGTTCTGAAGCTGTTACCATATCCCTGTGGTTTAGTTTATCAAAATGGAGGCAATCGAATCTCTGCACTGCTAAGCATGCCCGTTATACAAATAATTTCACTACACTCCACATCGCAAAAATTATTTCTCTAAAGAAGATGCTCTTATTTTGGTATGCGCGAATGTATTACCCCCGTTGAAATATTGGGTATTTGAAGAAGGCGAAAAGGTGTAATCTTCTACGCTTGAATATGTAGATCACAGGTTCGGAAGCTCCAAGGATGAAGCCATAGCCATATTACAGAGCCAGATAAACTTCACACTTTTCTGTTTCGCACTAATGTAAAATACCGTAGGCCTCCACGCATAACACAACGGCCAAAAGCACGTAGTACGCAGCAGCTTTATAGCGACCCACGAGAGTATCCTCTTTTTCTCAAAAAGCCTTTTTGCCCCAACTCTTCTAAAACTATGGGCACGCAACTTGAATTGTATAATACTATCGCGATTCGATACAATAAAAAAAAAACCACCCCAGTGGGGCACCTTTGTGACATTGTGTACAATTTTTATGACATTGTAAAGGTGTAGTATAATAAATAACTTTGAGTTTACGTTCTAGCTCGTGTGTGGAAATCATCACCTCTTTCCCTATAGCTTTGCATGGCGACTCACTCCCGTCGAAGAGCCAGTCTTCCTCAAGGAAGTTAACAGTTGCCAGACCTCGGTATGGGTACGTGAGTGGAATTCGCGAACATCCACGAAAAACTAGAAAAAAGACATGGAGCCGCCGAAACGTTAACTCGGCAAACTCAAGAAGCAAGTTCGAAATCGAAAGGCGAGAAACGATCTACAAAGTATGCAAGCGAAGCAATTGTCGGCGTCGAAGGGGTCATGGAGACTCCAGGGAAATGCATCTTTGTGGAAGGTCGGATGCACTCGGCACGTGACGCAAACAATGGAGTGCTGGCAAAGCTATCGAGGATGTGCATGGGGAGGAAGTTCCAAAAGTTCAGGCGTTCTTCCTCTCGCTAGTTGCGCAGTGCACAATGCACCACGTACTGCATTGCATTCAGCACAATGGTCGCGCCACGCACGAAGCAGGCACCGGCGTGTACGTGTTCCGGCAACCAACGCCTCGAGTTTTCCGATCACGCCCGGCTGCACAGATACCGGGGCCTGCCCGATGTTGTCGCAATGAATTGAGGTGGAAATTGAATGCCGTGGTCATCGAACACCACGAACCTTTGATATTGGATTTTTATGTATGCATGTTTTTACTGAGCCCTAGAAATATATACGATAGGCACCGATGAAGTTTGCCTTCGCAATTCGAGGCTTTATTTAGAACAATGGATGTTCCTGTTATTGGAGAAATAAACGTCATGCAGCCATTGGCAGTCATAAAGAGACGTGGCTCCGAGATCCTCAAAGATCCACCGCAGACAACTAATGAGGTTGTTTGCGATGTGCCGAGGAGCCAGCGTTTGAGATTTTTTTGTCGTTTTAATTGCGCGTATGTTCTAAATTGCAGTAACCTCATTGGGTGTACAGTAAACTTTAGGAGGATGGGGGTGTTCATACAGAATTCATTACTATTGACTATGGCATAGAGAAATCAATCTTCCTGCCAAAATAACATTTTCTACACAATGTCATACTTCGAGTATTTCACGTGTAACAGGTCTTAAAATTGCGATTTCCATGTGCGTAGATCACGGTGTACAATCCTGGTATAGCAGTCAGGGAGCGAATTTTCTGTGCACGTTGTTATCGGAATGCTAAGCACGTGTGCCTGATCAAGACACCTGACTACTACTATAGCCCAGTCAGTTGTGTTTAGCCTTTTCTACAAGACACTTAAAGCATTTACCCGGGCCCTATAGATTAAGCTCTAACCAACACGTTAACATCTAAAATAGACAACATTGCCGCTGACTAGGGCACATCCTGGTGCAAAATGTGAGACCACCTGTACGCTTGTCTTCGATTGGGAATGTATTGAGCAGATAATTTGAGAGAGTTCTGTATTTTCATATAAATAATGGATACTGTTTATTTTTAGGTCTTATTGTTTTCAATATATATATATGCTTTTCAAATAAAAAGTTCTGTCTTCCCGAGATTCGTTGTTATTGGTAATTCTTTTTACATTGTGCATCAACGGGATAAACTGCGGTTATGTACAAGGCTCTAATCTTTATTTTTAATCGTGTTTTGGTTTTTCTTGCGAATTAAAAAATTGCTGATAATAATTCGTTTTTATTTTCTTTTTCGGAAGTGATACTTGTAGAGTAATTAAGCTGGCGTGGGAAAATGAAGAGGAGCGTGAGAGAATGTGGAGAGAATGAATATATTCTAAAAAGCTCAGCCAAAATTCTTCATCGCCGACAGCCACAGCAAAAAAAAAAAAACGTGTACATATTATACTTACAAATATGTAGAGGACATCTCGCTTAACCGCAGGATGATGAATAGTGGCATAGCGTGTGCTTCTTAACGTCATGACCACTACAGTGGTTTATGGTGTACAAGGTATCCTGAATGTGTAGTTACGAAATCCCCTGGACAGTTTACAACAAGACCTAGAAAGACTGCTTTTCCACCTTACATTGTGACGTTGCTGCGTGTTCTGCGCGGTTTTGGCAATTTTGTGATTATATCGCTAGTCAATTAACCAGTAGCTTAGCGACTGCCATAGAACTTGCTAATAAGCGACTTACATTTATAAACATGTTCAGTGTTTCGGCAATCTTATTTTTTTCTTTCTTATACTAAATTATCTTTTCTCGCAGAGTTTTAAGCTTGTGCTCAGTGTAGCACGCGTAATTAAAAAAGGGGTTTATAACACAAAGCAAATCGTAACGAATCTTACAAACAATCAAACAACTCACCGAGCGCTTTTAGGAAATACAACTGCTTGCATATTACTGATATATTACGTTATTCAGTTCTTTCATTCAACTCTCATTACCAAACGTGACACGCGAACTAAATAGCTACAGTGAAAATTGATTCACCCATCTCGGCACGTCCGCACAACCTGTGATTTGTCGTCGTTGACAAGTTTCATTACATGATGATGATGATGATGATGATATGGGGGGTTTAACGTCCCGAAACCACCATATGATTATGAGAGACGCCATAGTGGAGGGCTCTGGAAATTTCGACCACCTGGGGTTCTTTAACGTGCACCCAAATCTGAGCACACGGGTCTACAACATTTCCGCCTCTATCGGAAATGCAGCCGCCGCAGCCGGGACTCGAACCCGCGACCTGCGTGTCAGCAGCCGATTACCTTAGCCACTAGACCACCGCGGCGGGGCCAAGTGTCATTACAGAAAAGCATACTCTGCGCTCACTTGAATATTTAACAGCACAGTGAAGTGGGCTCTCAAATGTTACATCGTGGCTGTTCAGCTCGACCGTGAGTGTAACTTGCCAACAAAGTTGTAAAAGTAGCGATAGAAGACAAGGTACCTGTTTGTCTTTGCACTTTATAAAGCAGCTAGAGCAACGGAGAAGTTCGGCTTTGAAAAGAGAAGCTGCTTTTTCGGTGAGCTCATACCTGACGGCGCTTCTTCCTTTCTTTCGTAGGCCCTGCAGATCAAGCCCTTACTGCAGCAACACATGACACGATGCACATCCGGCCTATAGATCATTACTCCTGCTGCCGCCAAATCCAGGCCCGTGTAAAATATCCGGAGCCGCTTCGCAGAAATGAAATGGGAACCAGAAAGGATGTTTTCGTCGAGTACGTGGAGAAGAACGTAGGAACCTGTAGAGGTGAGTCGAAAGCACGGTTCTAATACCGTGGTCGACAAGAAATGCTCGAAGGAAGCTTTGATTCTTATCGGCTTCTGAAGCACGTAAGTTAGGCCTGCTTACTCCAGTATGCATGACATTTTGCGTATTTGTTTGTTTTTGTTCTGAAGGCGTGATTCCCAGCGCCTGCGATGGCAATGCTCGAGCTGGTTTAATCGCTACAAGTGGTTTAATCGAGCTCGAGCTGGTTTAATCGCTAGACGGGGGGACTGGTTTAAGGCTTCCGGGCAAGGCCGACTCCTTCATGAAATCCTAACTACACCAATCTGAGATGAAGAAGTTTGCAGGTATAACGGGGCCGCAGAAAGCACAGGACCGGGTTGATTGACGGAACATGGGACAGGTATTAGCCCGGTCGTAGACATAGTTAGGACGATGATGATGACACCACAATTTGGAAATAAAGGATTAACGAGTCTGGGAATGACATGTAAAACGCTGCTGTTGCCTCCGGATGCTGTCTATCACTTTATTGCCCCGTCTCTTACGCCAGCATAAAAAACAGTTGTGCCAAGCGTTGTAAAGCCATGACCATCAGATGCAAGTCTACCTACGGCCCGATGCATCGTCGAACTATACAGATTCTGTTACACTTCCGCAGTGATTGTATAGTCATATGTGGACGAGATTGGACAGTGAATAGCAAAAAATGGGCCTTATTCGGAAATGAAGTCATAACTGTCTGGTTTTATCGCGACTGTAGCTCGATTGTTTTGTTTTCAGTCTTTTGGAGGAAACAATGACCATGTGCGCTAAGCTGCTGTTATAGTTGCCGGCCTGTATGGGTTTCTGTCAGTGCGGAAAGGCTTCTGAAATTTGGTGCCGCACGTCTAATATTTTTCCGATTTTTAGTGTTTGCTAACGTTGGAAATCCGGTAGAAATGATTTTATACACACGCAATGAAGTATTAATAAAGAGAATATAAAAAGAGTAATAATTTTGCAACTGCAGCTGCTACAAATAAGTACAAGAATTTAAGCTAAGTTGACGTTTTGCTATATGAAATACTGATTCATTAAAACCTTCTCTTCTGATTCGTTTTGATTAGCCTTACGATGTGAATCGCTGTTTTGTTTTGAATCTGAGGCTTCTCATACGGAAATCCTATGAGTGTAGAAGGAAGTGAAAGCATTAGACACAGCTTACATAAAAAAGTGGTATCATAGCATTTATGTAGTACTTTACAACCTAAGGATAGATGTAGGCTCCACCAACAGAACTGCGGTGCACTTGCCTTCAGCATGAAAGGACATTTATATTAGCTGAATTCCGATCGAACAGTACGCACCTCTGTTGCCTATGCAAACACTACGCTTAGTAAGCGATAAAGGTTCATCGTTAATACACAAAACATTACGTTTTACAGAAAAGCGATATAAGAATCACTGGCCAGATTTATCAGGACGTTCAAGATACTTTCAAATCAATGGCATAAACGTATGTCTGTATTGAAAATTAAACTGTCTGAAACATTCGCAAAGTTTTGGACATCGACAAATATGAGTAAAGCTCGTGGAGGGAACATTTACGCAAAATAACAGAAAAGTTGTTGAGTGGGAGAACAATAATTGAAGCGAGTAAATAATGTAAGTACAGCTTTGCGAGTGAAGTGGCATAGATACTGACAGCCACACAGGTTAACGCAGACTGAGGGATTAATTAAGTTATGTAGATGTTGGAAGTGTCAGCTCACGAAATAATGAGACATTTATTGCGAGGCACAATTTTACCGCTGGACACAGCGACAACAGCTCCGCATGTCGGAGAAAGCCAATAGTAATTGGGCCATTATGTTTTAATTTCAGTTAAATAACAACAAATGGTTAAAACTCACCCGACAAGTTTCTCTTTTAATGTGGCCGTTACAGCTACTGTGTGATGATATATCGAACTTCGTAGCGCCACTTTTGAATATCCTGCTTTCAATAAAATGGACCAGGACTATGGTAATTACACTTTTTCAAAGCGAGAAAAAACAAAATAAAGCGTACATACAATCTAAAAGAAACTTAATTTAGGAAGAGCAGATATTCTTCGGCTCTCCTTTGTAACGGCTGCCAAATAAGCGAGAACTTATTGCACGTTAACAGATTGAGCAGATGTAAGGCAATCGATTTGTATCAGAGACAAAATAAGCTACGCAAAAGCTAGGCTATACACTGATGGCAAAATATAACGAAAGTGACTGCTTTCAGACAGTGCCATAAAAAGTTATTCGTTGCGGCCGCGCTTGAGAATGAAAAGTGGCCCTTGGTAGCAGCGTCCCCGGAGTTGAAAAATCTACCGGAAAAAAAGTGTCATGAGAAGGAATAAGTCAGAAACTAGGAATAAAAATAGGCTGTTGGTTTTAACAAGGCTGTTTTAAAGAACGAATTCCGCATGATGAAGATTAAGGGAAGAATTTAAAGTAGCAGCAAAAATTGAACAAGGGCCACAAGCTACCGAGCTCTCTTCGAAATAAAAGTTTCCAAATCATCAGTCTTGAATAGAGCGATTTTATTGGGGGAAAAAGAAAAAAAAAAAGAAGTGAGCTAACAGAATGAGATCGCGTGCATTGATGGGTGTAGGAAAGCAGGAAAGTGTGGGAGTGTTTGCGGCTACACGCGGAAGGGTTCACCGCTGCGCACATTTGTTATTTCGTTTAATAAGTTTGATGTAGTCTCGTCCCCACTGTTTTTTCTTGTCGTCCGTGGCTTCTTTCGTTTCCACTGCCTGATTTTTCTTTCTCGTCCTCCTCTTCTTCAGCTCGTCTCTCACGATTCTAGTTTTGCTTCATTCCCGCGCGTCTGGCGCAACAGTGTATTGCAAAATCTTAGTTTTTTAATACATTTTCATAAGTAATGTGCTTGTAGGACATCGATGCTTCTTTTCTCCGCGTTACTGGCTCCCATGAATCCTCGTGCTTTCGTTCCGAGCTTCTCGCAGTCATTTCAAAAACGTGATGAGGCGCGGAAAAATAACCACAACAACAACCATCGAATACAACTCAAGAGCTTTTGAATGGAGAGGCTATCATCGAAGACGTGTTGTATGAAAGCCCGGTGGGACTCGCTCAGTAATTCACTGAAGGGTGAATGAAGCATGGCGACGGCAGCCGTGGAACAAGGGCCGTATCCGCATGCCTCTCTTCTGCACTTTCTTTATGTTTATGTTGCTAGTTTCCTCTCACCTAAAAAATAGAGTAGCTTCCAGTTTGGCTGCCATCTTTACTCCTTTTCATATTGGACGATTCGCAAAAAAAAATTCAATTCAGGTTGAACGAACACGTTCCTTGTGTATATGCGAAATTTTATTAACGTTGAAGAAAGTCAAGGCTTGCTGTTTCAACCACGGATAGCGTGCATTGTACGGCGCTAGGCACTGGCCCTCGTTATCCAAGCTAAGCCACCACTGATGAACACTATAGCCGATGTTGGTAATATTTAGCATGTATTAGGCAACACTGAGTATGTTCACAATCATGGTAAACGTCTTAAATAGTATACTCTGACAGATTAGAATACAAATTGAGCCTGGGTTGTCTGAGTAGCTGAACACGTCCACATGACGTCTGCGCCACTTGACGCTACCTTGCAGTGACATGAGAACCATTGTGAAAAAGGACAAAATCGTTACTTCTTCAACTTATTTCATATTAGAAACTAAAAAGTGGCCTTAAAATTAAACTCGTTAGAAAGTGTCTACTTCGGGGAGTATGATCAAACCGTGAGATCCAAGCATTCCGCTCAGCCGCCATCTTGTTTGTACAGCAGGCTAATTTGATCTATCCGCGAAAGTGAATACATTCGAACCCACTTTTCACCATAGCGGTTTTGCCTATATGTCAGTTACAACAACGAAAGGCAGCTGCACCGTCAACTTTTGTATGCTTTCTATTGTGAAATAACTCACTTAGAACAATGCCAGCATGCTAAATTACCAGTTCTACCAATCAACTCTGGCCAATGGGGGTCCGTGCTGAAAAGAGTTGGAATACTAAATCATTGAAAACAAAAGAAAAAAAACGAGAAATGCTGAAGTGCTTGAACCTCCCCCCCCCTCCCGTCAACCCCCAACGTCCCCCAGTGATCTTCAGATTACAAATATGCTGCAGCGCATAGCGATCTGGCAATGCTGACTTTCAAAATTGGCAACGGTGTGGGAGCGGTGGCGACTTTTGTTGATGCTTTTTCGTACATGCAATTTGAGTAAAAGAACAAACTTCAAATAGTTACAGCATCTGAAACATCAGACGCTGTCAGACGGGGCTTGTAGTGGTACCGCAAAAGCGTTAAAAAGTTCAAGCAATTTCAAAAATTTCGCAGCTTTCTCAACTTTATCAGTAATGACTGTTGGCATGCTCTCTCCAAATTATAGTTTTCTCACTACGTCTTGTTTTCCCGCATTTTGCTTTTTGGTGGGCAAACCGTTTATGGCAATTATCGGTTATAACAATGATATTTTCGTTGCCCTTGAGCACTGCTATAAGTAGGTTAAACTGTAAACCTATCCGTGAAAGGTCATTGTCATAGCATCCAGCTGATGAAAAACCTGCATTGTTCAAGCTTGAACATTCGGGACATAGTGCCGAGTGAAGGGCAGACACTTTGATACTTGAATGTGTTTTGATACAGTGATGGTAATCAGGTTGTACTTTATAATGGCAAGAAAACATCGGGAAAAGTCAATAGAACGAGAGAAAAAAAAGCTTTTGTTATTTCTCTGCATTCAACCCTTGTACCGTGCCGATTTGATACTATATTTTTTTAGTTTGAAGGGAGTGAAGAACAATGCCGGAATCGGAGCATGAGAAAACCAAAGTTTGTTTTTCATCAAACACAACAAACACAAAAACAAAGTGTTGAGCCGCACACGTCGAGGACGGTTTTCAAATTTATATCTGACGAAGTTAACCCGAGAACCGCATGAACAAACTCTGCAGCAACCGGCGGAAAAAAAATTTCAGAACAAATCTGCAGCAGGAAAATAGAATACTGGAAAATGACATTCTTTCTTTGTTACTGCGCGGGGTAGAGGAGGAAAATATCTGTTTGTTTGCTTGCGGAGTTGCACGACTTCAACGAGAACTGCATCTTCGTTGTTGCTGAGGCAGAGTTGCGAGTTCGTTCATCGGCGTTCGGCGGGAGGTCGCTAACTGTGAGTGCTTCTCCGCAGCAGCAACGGGTAACGGCTGCTTGATAATACTGCTGACTCCGTTAATGCTGTTTGTCGAGCAAACACTTTCAGATCACCCTTGCTGGTCCTGTCCGAGAGGAAGCTACGACTCGTTTTTGTTGAAGTGCGCTTTCAGCTTCTTTCGTAGACTTTGCTTTCAGTCGGAACTCGCCGTGGTCAGTGCTCGGTGGTCACGGCCAATGGCCAATGAGAAATGCAACCTGGAGTTTTCTAGCTGACGAGTTCAGATCGGTTAAACTGAATGAAGCGTGCAGCAAACTAATTTAAAAGTTGAAGAAGCTTCTGTCTGAACGCAAGATGACGCTTGGAGTATATATACTACGTACAATACGGTCTCCTATAATTGTTTTCAGAATCTAATAGAAATCATCTTGCGGTATGATACCATTAGCAAAGCAATTTTTTTATTTTCTTTGTTTAAAATTTCAAATCTATCGCAAAATTTTGGAACGTTTCCAACACTACGTTAATCACAAATTTATGTACCAGCTCGGTTGGGTTCATAAAGAGAAGTGTGAAACGAAGCATTTTTTTTTTACAGTATACACCAGTTGTTGCTCTGCTAATTTAGGCTAGTTTGGGACAGCGTTGAATCATAACAGACAGGCAAAGTACACAGTAATTTTACCCCAAAAATATTGGCAACCACGTTTCAAATCAAATAAATGTCAATTTTTAACAGACAGACACAAAAAATAAATATAATATGTTTTTTCCCCATTAATTGGGGGGTCTCTCAGGCGAAAAGCGGTTATAAAACTGCTTCAGGATGCCTGAAGACCCAAATACATGGCAGCAGTTTCAGAACTCAAGCTTGTAGCAAATGATAGTACAATGAAAGTATATCGGAAAGTGCAATGACTTCATTATGGCGACGTACTATACGTCATAAAAACACTAAAAGCACTAGCCTAAAGGGTGAAAAAAAATCACACAACTCTAAATGTTCGAAATTTTTGGAGCCCTCCACTACGGCATCTGTGATAATCATGTGGTTGTTTTGGGACATTAAAACCTACATATCAATAAATGAAAGGTGCGAAAAAATTCATGCATTTGAAGCATCTGAATTGTGCACCATTATTAGAATAAATCAATCCAATAGTACAATAGAGGCATTTCGAAAACAGCATATCTTTACATTTATATTGGCAGACTCTAACTTCTGTTCTAAAAAAATATTCAGTATGAAGGCAACGTGTTTAACTTCCACAACATTTCAAGAAATAAAGCCTTCGCGTGAATCGCGTATTGCTTTTTTTGCAGACTGCCGTTAGATTCTAGCCAGTGAATAATAGCTTCAGGAACATATGATGAAAACGTTAAGGGAAACATACAAGATAATATTGATACTTTTTCCCCAATGTCGGCAACAAAACACTCTGGAGAAAACGTAATATATTGTTGCTGGTTCTTATCCAAAAAATCCGTGTTCAGGCACTGACAAATGAATATCTGGATAAATAACTTCCTTTGCGTGGGTGTGGTGGCAGTGCTTGAAACTTTTCAAGGCTTGCTTTTTTCGTAATAAACATGAAAAAAGGGTAGCCATACAAGTTGATAAATAATGAGTCTTGTTTACACACAATGCAATAATTAATGTGCGCTTCCCGTAGGATCTGGTGCGATATGCTTTCTAGCCTAAGCAGAGGACTTTTGCAATAAACAGCGCTGTGGGTACGAGAGCCTTAAAACGTAGCAAACAAGATACGCACCGAAAAAATGTCTTGAGAGAACAGAGATGCCGTGCATTACAGAAGCAGACGACACTTCTTTTTCTTTTAATGTTTAAAAAAAAAGCTGGCATCCCTTAAGCCATCTGAAGGATATCGTATAGAACTTTTTTTTTTCTAAAACTTAGTTTCATCGGCCTCCTCATTCCAGGAACTCTCTGGAGTATACGTGGGGCGTGCACCACAATATAGTTTGGTGCAATAAGCGTTTGTTTATCCTTCTTCTAGCTTCTTCGTAGAGCCTATCTTTCATTAAACTATCGCGAGACAGTGCTCGTAAAGTACACACGTGCATCGCAAACAGTGTCGCAAACAGTGCTCCAACAGTACACACGTGCATTTGGGGACACTTACCGGCGCCCTGTGAGGGAAACAATGTGACGCCAATGGAGGAGGGAGACCCTCTACCAATTATAAGAGAGGAAAAAGATGAAAAAAGGTCTCCTTCACTCCTCTTTCTATTCGAAGAACATTGCTCTTAATTCTCAAAATGACTCAGTGAGCAGCCTTATTTATTCGAAGCCCCATGATACTTGCCGTTTTTTTTTATAGTCTTGCAATTCTCCATGAAAGATTGTGATAACAACAAACGACCCGTGTGGTCATTTCGCTATATTAAACTTTGTTTTTTTTTTCTAGCCTCGTGATCTGAGTATATCGGTGAAAGGGCTTGTTTATGGCATCCAATATGCGTTGAATAACAGGGTTCGTAATAGGCTTTACGTGGCAACTATGTCGTATAATATGCAAGCCGGTATCGGGCCTTATTACGCTTCTTGGAATTTTGTTCCACTGATCAGGAGTCTGATACTTACAATGCCCAATGAAAAATCCTGCAACAATGAGTGTACACAGAAAGTACACAGAGCCAGCTTTTTGAAGTGTGATATATATTTTTTCACATTTCCTTTTCGGTGCTTCACACAATTTACACAATTTCACGACCTCTAGCTTCTCCTAAATATACATAAACCTCCGTAAACACGGTACGCTGATTTTACGACTTGGGTGTTGCACTAGCCAGGCTCGTATGCACTAGCCCACGGCGCGTCCATTTCACGCCAGTGGTAAGTAATTGTGCGCGTCGTTAGGTCACGTTACCACCTTTGTGCTTTATCGCATCACGCTGTGAGATATTGCTTTTGTTCCCGCTTGCTCGGTGATTTGAGGCTTCTTGGAACGTTGAAATAGGCCATCAAAGCCCGAATATATTCAGAGGTTGTAGAAAAGGCCATGTTGTACATAGTCAGACCGGGCGAATGATCGAGGCGCCGTGAACTTGCGGCATGGAAAATGGCATTCACATTCCTCTGTTGTAATGTCGTGTCATCCAGGAAAGCTTAAAATCACTTTTTTTTTTCCTTTTTCAAACAAATACGCAGGCGCACAGTGCGGCAACCGGGCAAGCGCCATTCTGGTGTAGTTGCATTAATAGACAGGAGCACGCTATTAAGCATAATGCTTATGACACAGCAGACTTCGGAGAACTTCACTAACCGTTTTCAAATGTCCGCTGAAACTCTGCTCTGTTTATTCAACACCTCCAAAACAAATAATAGTTGAATGCAATAAAGAGTTCCATTAGTTAACTGTCCGCATTAGACAGATTCATTCTTGCGCATGTTGCCAGCATATAATATTTTGAGTCCTTGATAAATATTTACTTAACAAAAGCAAAACTATGTCCATGTACGCACCTCACCGTTACTGGAGTTGAAATTAGAACATGCCACATTGAAAGCTTGGTTAAGTCTTTTTCTGTAAACGTGCCGTTAAGCTACATAAATTGAACAGTTTAATTCGTCACTCGCTGCGTGGCTCCGTAAGAATTGTGTAGCTAGTGATGATAAGCGTCTCACACCACACCTTCAAGCAAACTGCAAAAGGAAACATTTGAATTTATTTACGCCCCCTAATCGCATACGCACAGATAAATTTGCCTGATGATTAAGGATTTTTGAAATTTCCAGAAAACTGTCATAAAACGCCTCCCTTGGTCTCTTGTACTGTGTCAAATATCTCAGATGCGAAGCATCTAATATATTTGACAGAGTAGAAGGAAAGTACAATATTGCTTGGCAAAACTGTAGAACAGCACTACGCGTCAAAACTATAATTGCGCGATGAGTGGGTGTTTTAAAAACCTATTCATTACAAAGTGCTCTGACATGTTTAATCATCATCATCAGCCAAATTATAAATAAAGTGAGCAGCTGCTTAGGTTCACGTGTTGCCTTATAACGGGCGCATAGTGAGAATTTCGCCGATGCGCAGAAGGAAAATTCTCAAGAGGATTCGCGTATGGGACACTTCGCAGCTGTACATGCAGGGGGTATTGTATACGATATACTTTTAAATTGAAAGTGTTGTGCGCACTGACGTTCATTTTTATACCGCGTGGTTGAGGCACTCACTAAAAAAGGAAGCGGGCTAGCTTTTGAGAAGGTGATCTGCACGGGGCACGTATACGCTTTCGCGTTCCGCTCTTGAAGGTGAAGCTCTAGCGTCCGTTAAGTATTCGTTTTAGGGAAGAAACACCTTAAGGGCAAACCTTGTTCTGTGTCCATCGTCACGTTTACATTATATGGGGCGACGACCGGGTAACGTACGGTATAATCGAAGCATATGTGAGACACAAAAAAGTTTCACAATACACTAATATCAATCATAATTGTGATAGAGAGAGAGTGGTAGAGAAGGAAATGGAGGGAGGTCAACCAGTCGAGGATAACCGGTTTGCTACTCTACACGTGCGAACGGAGTTGGGGATTTGAAAGAAGGAGAGGAATGAGAGAATAAATACAGAAAGACAGCACATCACACAGACCGCGCACAAGCACCGAGTCAGTAAGAGTCCATCAATCTGGCATGGAAAGGCGACATCACTTTCACAACCGCTTGTCAAGGTATTTGCTTTCGAAAACCCCAACAGTTCGTTGGTTGCCTCCAGCTGCAATGTTCTTTGTCGATGGCATGCTAGAAGAGATTCAACAGACACTTGTCTATTGTCACGGAGCACTATGAAGGACGCCAGTGACTGTCTCTGCACATTTTAGACCGGATAGTCACACAGTGTGAGGCATAGCGTCTCCTCGAAACTACAGGCATCGCAGGGAGCATTGTCAGCCATTCCAATTTGGAAGTAGTACGATTTCCTAAATGCCATTCCTAACCATATACAATAAAGCAGCATGGCCTCTCTTCAGCAGAGTCCACTTGGCATATAGTGATACATCAAAGAGCGCAGGCGGTGTAGATGTTTGGTGAGGTGGGTCTGGCTGCTTGGCGGGCACCATAAAGAGAGCGTGATTTCCTGTGGAAACCCTCGAAGACTGCTGCCCGCGTCAGACTTTGAAAGTGGTAATCTATCCTCATGTGCGCCGTCAAGAGCAGCCCAAGTGTGTTCGTTTACTATGACGGCGCAGTGAGTTGAAAGTCGCTGAAACGACACGTGATGGCTTCTCTCATGCGATGTGGGAGGAAGATGCCAAAATTTAAAAAAATGAGCTGTTCGTATGGTGCACGATGCAGTGCTGATAGCACAGATGGTAGAGATGCCTTAGACTTGGTGAAGATCGACCAAGGTTGAGGTGGTTCCCTACTGACCAAATGAAGTGCAGTGCGCACTTCGGTTAGTTCCGAAGCTGTCGACGTCGCGGAGTAGTCAGTCCTAAAGCTGAAGGTAAAATATCTTGATGGAAAAACCACTCCACCGCCCGAAAACTTCAGGCTTGTGGAACCATTGATGCATATATGTACATTGTCCGCATACCTCTTGTGCAAAAGAAACAGACACAGTTGCTTCAGCACAGACGGTGACAGCTCAGATTTCTTCCGGATTCCTGACACACTGAGATGCACTGTAGGTCGAATAATGTACTGAGAGGGCATCGATCGTTTAGATGCCACAGTGAAAGCTCGAGAGATGCTTGGCGTTGTACTTGACGATTGCTTTAGCGAACGATGCTTGACATCTGTTTGAAAGCAGTGTGGCAAGGCGATGACCAGAAGCACGGGCCAAATGCGTGACGTGCGTTCTCAGGACTTTGACCGTAATGAAAGTCTGCATTGGATGGTCGTGAGCAAACGCAATAGTTGCCTCTGTTAACGAACATCTGGGCAAACCAAGGCACATCCTGAGTGCTGGCGCTTGAATTGCGAGCAGACCTTTAACATTTTGTTTTGGAAGTATCACTCAGAGCAGGCAGGTTATCTCTGAAAAAACCAAAAAACAGCACTTTCTAGATCTCCAGCATCGCATCTACTGACATCCCCAATGTCTGTCCTGCCAAGAAATTGAATAACCGATAAATTGCCGTCAATTGCTGCTTCAAGTTGGCTAGGTATACGGGCTTCAGCAGAGGTTCCTGTCAATGATTGCACCTAGAAAACTGCCAGTTCTGGCATAACGAAGGGGCCATCCGTTGATTGAGATAGCATGGGGGCGTCACCAGTTTTTCCCTGAAGGCCACTAGTGCACATTTTTTTTGTGATATGCTCCGGACTTGTTTGTGGTGTAGCTCACTGTCATAGTTACTGCTCTTCGAAGCCACGCACGTATCTGAGGACGTGTCACTGCCGAAGCGCAGGCACAGATGATTGATTGATATGTGAGGTTTACCGTCTCAAAATCACCATATGATAATGAGAGACGCCGTAGTGGAGGGCTCCGAACATTTCGACCACCTGGGGTTCTTTAACGTGCACCCAAATCTGAGCACATGGGCCTACAACATTTCCTTCTCCATAGGTACAGATGTCGTCTGCGTATACAGAAATCTTGACAGTATTTGGCAAGCATTCACTTAGGCCAACAAGTGTGAGGTTGAATAGCGTCAGGCTGAGGACTCCATCATGAGGGACGCCCCTGGAGGTATATTGTGGTGAAGTTGAGAAATTGTATATTAACACAAAGAACGACGTTGCAGCCACATAACTTACAATCCACGTAAAAACACGGCCACCGAGGCCAACCACCAAAAGAACATCGAGAATGACCTCATGTAAAACGTTATCGTATGCGCCTTTCACATCAAAGAACAATGCTGCAGATAGTCGCTTACGGGACTTTTCATGTTCAACATATGTAACGAGGTCAACTACGTTGTTGATGGAAGTGCGGTCACGTCGGAAATCAGAAATTAAGTTTGAATAGATCTTGTAGTGCTTAAAATACCATTCCAGCTGGCCAAGGTTCATTGGTTCCTTGACTTTTCCTACACAGCTGACCAGTGTTATAGGACGATGAGAGGCGAGCTCGAGTGGTGATTCCCCAAGCTTCAAAAGGGGCCCCAAACGGCTGACTTTCAAGTTGTCAGAGACATTGTCATCCTGCCATGAGGAGTTGTAAAGGCGCAACCATTATTTTCTTGCACATTCCCCGAGGTTGCACAACGCTCGGTACGCAATAGCATCGGGTCCCATGGAGGCAGTACGCCTTCAGAAAGCTGGTACTGCCTCGAGCTCCTCCGTCGTAAAAGGGAGATCCAAGGGGCTATCACGAGAATGGGGGATGTCACCTCGGACTGGAAAATCTGGACGAGTCATTTGGTTGGCGATTCGCGCACAAAAATCTTCCTCGAAAAAGCGCGAGTGCTTCAATTGGAAACTGCTGTTCCGGAAGGTGACGCAGACCTTGTACTGTTTTCCAAATGTGATAAAGTGGCTTGCTGCGATCTAGATCTAGTCTCTGGCAAAACGCGCTAAACATGGTGAGGATAATCCGTATCCATGTGACGTTGAATCTTCTTTCGCATCCTCCTGGCTTCCCTCAGGTCGTGGATTGATTTCGTGCGCTGGTATCGACGCTCAAGTGCTCACAAATTGTCTGTCTCACATTTGTCTGTGAGACAGACAAATTGATGTTGAGGTAGATAGAAATTTGATCACTTCCACGTGTCTCTACGTCTGTAAATGACCTGGCATACCTGGCGAGAAAGCGGGAGACGAAAGCAAGATCAAGGCAACTGCCGTAGGCCGGCCTCGAAGAAAGATGGGGCTACCATTGTTTAAGATTGATTGATTTGTGGGGTTTAACGTCCCAAAACCACCATTTGATTATGAGAGACGCCGTAGTGGAGGGCTCCGGAAATTTCGACCACCTGGGGTTCTTTAACGTGCACCCAAATCTGAGCACACGGGCCTACAACATTTCCGCCTCCATCGGAACCATTGTTTAAGAGAGCAAGGCCATAAATGTGGATGATGCTATAATATCCGTCCTCTCGCATTTGTCATACTTCCCAGGCAGGGTGGTGGGCATTAAAATCTCCCACGGTGAGCAAAGGTGCAGGAAAAACACTGAAGATATCCGCTAAACTTCCTGAATTGGAGCTCCTTGAAGGGGATATATACACGCCTATAGCTTCAGTTTGTTCGTTCTAATAGTGTTCCATATATATATTTGTGATATACCAATATAAAATACCTACGAGAACAAACTTTTTTTTTAATCGGGGACTTCAACATAGACATTATAGGCCTCAAGACATAGCTTCACCCACTAATCATTCACCTCGTAGAGCTAGATGCATGAATTTTTTTCATGCTGCTTCTACTTTACGCGGCTGTTTATGAAAAAGAAGCAGAAATTGTGTTTGTGTTTAAGACTTTGTGTCTGCTCACCAAAAGGCGTGACTTCATTTTGTAATAATTTAGCTATAGGCTTGTAATAAACGGGATCAAATTGGTCAACTGGTATAGCTACTAAGTAAGAATACCCCATCTCTATGGTCAAGAGAAGGCTATAAGTATATATATGGGAAATTGGTGATGGTCGCTCAAAGAATAGAGGTGGGATGCTAGAAAAGGCACACGATTAAGATGAAAAAATAAATAAAAAAAATGGTGCCGTGTAATGTACCGACACCACCTTTCGCCTGTCTCCTTTTCATTGTGCATTGAGTTCTTTCGTGCTACGAAAAAAAAAGCGAGGCTGTATTGTCTAACTCACAAAGAAACAGAGTCGATAGACAAAGGATACCGTGGAAAGCTCTCTTGTATACACTTACCCGGTTAGCTAGAAGACCATAACATGACCAATATGTTGCACAGAACTACCCGAATCTTACATAAGCGTAGGCACGGCTGGAATGAGCTGCGAGGAGACGGAGGGGGGGGGGGGGGGGTGTATTTCTCGGTGATGCGTTCCCAGGCCGGCGCGTCTGTACGCGGTAATTACGACCGCAGGCGACAAAGCCCTGACGAAGAGCGTCATACAGGCACGGCGCATCACCCATTGGCCTCACTGTTCCCCACAACTCCTTTATCGGTTTCTCCTTTCCCCACGCCACTGCGCGGACATCAAAGAGGATCTGATTCCCGCCGGGAATTAATTTTATTCGACAGTCTTTGTTTTGTTTATCTTATTTATTACTACTCTTATCTATCCAGACAGGGTTTGGGATGCATGCTGCTGTAATGGCTGACCTCGTGCACCGGCTCAACCACTTTTTACGTGGCGGTGTTTGACGCCTACGCATGAGCAATCTTCCATTTAGCTTCGCTCCCTTAACAACTTTGTTCCTGTCAGACGATGTGCATGCGTGCGTCGTACGTAAGCATCGCCATTTATAATAGATCGGACTCACCTTCATTTCACCGTTGTCTGTCATTATGCGCAGATTATCAAAGAGGGGTTGCCTCGGGTCTCTTTAATAAAGCCTCGAAGACATTCTCGGTGGCGGCGTCTGACATTAACCTGCCCCGCCATTCGTTGCAAATGGTTTCCAGGAGCCCTAAATGCTTTTACGACAGACATTTTTTGCTTATTAGTTTTGCATATGAATACTCATTGCGCCGCGAAAAATCTTCGTTTGAATACCGATGATAGTGAATTCGCTATACAAAGGGAACAGAGGCATGAACTTTGCACGCTGTAGATTAGTACTGCGGAGTTCGGCGAGATCATACTCTTTGGGCGAAGGCATGGAAAAAAGATCAGGTGGCACGATCAGATAAAAAAAACGGTCACTTTGAACGTGCATGCGGAAGTGCACGCAATAACGCGTTCCCCATACATTAGGACATTCCAGTCGTCCACGTGGATGATGAACGGATCACTGCGGCCGCTGTAGGAGTCTCAGGAGACGGATGTCACTGATTGACGGGCGGGAAAAGGAATACAGGGAGGAGAGAGAAGAATGCAAAGAAAGTGGGAAAGACGAAGCCTGCTTCACCAGTTCTGTTCAGAGTGAACAAAGCAGTAAATAGTGTTGTCCATCGACACGCACGACATTTCGTACAAATATATGAACGTGCCTTGATTGCCTGCAGTGAACAACTTTCCCGTGCATGAGTTACCGCAAACGTGGGTATCACTTCGACACTGTTTCGAGGAGTGTTTTCAAAACAGATATTTATTGTAAATTAGGGAATTCGCTCCGTCCGCTTGGCTTGCATGCACATTTGATGCCCATGTATGATACTCGTCTATCAAATGACCATTCTTTAGTACAGTGCAATGTTGCGACTGGAGGAATTTGTTCGGAACTGGAGCCATCCTACTCTACGGACGAAGACAAACTGAGGAGCTGGAGCTGAAAACTGGAACGTTCAATTATAGATATTTACATTATGTAGGTAGCGTGATGCTACATGAAAAGAAAGCATGATACATGAGTGAAGGAAGAATCCTTGGAGCGTTTTGCGCTCGCGTTTTATGCCCTTGTCTTTCTAAGATCCTCTGCAGGGAAAAAAAAATTGAGGCCCGGAGACTACAATGAAATTGTCGCCTTCATTTCCGCCCTTAAAGAGGTAAAGCCAAACACTTCCTCCTTCCCAACCCAAGAAAGGAAAGGGCACGCCCAGTTAGTCGCACGGTGAGGGAGAGGCACACACAATGCACGGCAGAACTACCACACTGCGATGACGAGGATGCCCACGCGGAGGAGTTGACTCATCGATGTGGCTCTAGTGCCGGGCAGTTTGCGGTGTGCGAGAAATGAAGACAGGAAAGGCACCATGGAGCGTGAGAAACGTCCCCGAAGATGGTTCGCAGGTGCTCGGCTCGTTGTTCGGTGTGCTTTAACGACCCAAGCAATGCAGATGTGACCACTCTTTGTAGACAGTCCAGACCGCAGTTACCCCTTTCTATGTAATCCGACGGTCATCCGTGTCCAAGGCGTTTTAGGCGAGGCGAGCCAACGTCCCTAGAAAATGCACAGTGTGACTGCTGTGTGGTTGCCAATTCTGGACACCTCAGGAAGCGCTGCAAAGCCGGAAGAAATCGCAAAATATCTAGCCAATACCATCCCACGTCTTCTGCGAAAAGACATGGAGGCCGATCAAAAGAGTACCCATAAATGCTGCACGCAATTGCTGATCCCATTCATGAGAGCAATCGTGAAGTCGAGGAGTCAGCTTAGGATAAGGCTTTCTTCGTCATAACCAGTTTTGCGTATTCATCCTCTTGATGGATTTTACCAGCTCTGTGCTCTCCGAGCGATGCACCGAATTACTTTGAAGGGCGGTGCATGCAGAGAACGCCGCGTCCGATGCGTGCGAGCCCTCATCGTGATGACTGCACTTCTCTTCGCTTATCCTGTCCACTCATTGTTGTTGTCAGAACATGGCACTAGTCTCTCTGCAATCCCTGTCATTGCGCCTTTGATGAACGATCGGCAAAGATTGATGTCCGTGCACTTCAGATTTCCCTGCTCAGCGGGCCTTGCGTGCCGAGCGGCACTTTGGGAACAAACGCGAAGTGCCTACAGCACGCTTTCTCTCTACCCGTCTCCTTATTTAGCTTTTGGCCTTCAGGGCACCCAATGAAATTCCAGATGACAGAGAATGATTTCGTGGTGGAATTCACGTATACGACTTCACGGTTGCTCTCATAAGTCTGTTTCGCCCTGTTTTGACGCAAGGACTCCCCTGAATGACCTCTACGAAAATGGGTAACAAATTAACCTTGCCCTTTCAGTCGAGCGATGAAACGGCGTCCGTATTTCAGCTGGTGGAACAAAACACGCAGTGTGCCGATCTCTTCGAAGGTCGACAGTGAACAAAAATGGGTGCATCAATACGATTGCCTTGTCACGCTTTGGCATTTTGTAAAATTCCCTTTTGTGTTTGCTCGACCTCTGTTCATTTGTAAGCCCTGGCCCGCCGAGCCATTTATTCTTGTGATATCGATGCCGAGGCTTCTTGTGAGTCATTTCAAAAAGAAGCACAAAAAAATTGTTGCGAGAAACCAGGCAGACTTGATAAGGCAGAGGTGATGAAGCGTTGACTTTTCTTCAATCATTATTTTTTTATTATCCACAATTCGCGAAGGGGCAATGCGGTGGTAACTCTAGCATGGCTCCGAGAGTGAAAATGGTCCTTGTTTAAATTAAATGGGTGTATAGCAGAAGCTGGCATCATCTCCTATTTTGTCATCGTCATCATCATCTGCCAGGCCTGCTACTGATTACTTATGCCCGTATTCACAACCAACCTTGGCTTTACTTCCGGTTTTGCTCAAGCTTCTGTACTTTCTACATGCATTATAATGGCGAAAAAACGTAATGGGGTAAAAGATAACATCAAGATTGGTTCGTGAATGCTAGCATACTTTTTTTATTAAGCGCAAATAGGGCGTAAAATTGATCAGCAAAACTGAAGGCAAAGATGGAATTGATTTAGATTTGGCTTACAATGCGAAGTGATGATACCTTGTCTTGAAACCGTCAAGCAAGCAGAAAAAAATGTCTGTTTTCGTTGGACAGACTGTAAGCACATGACCATCAGAGAGAGAAAAAGAACAACTTTATTAAAAAAAATAAACGAATTCCAGACTGGGTACACCCCCCTAAGTGGACAAGTGGCAAATGTATTGTGCTGCTGAACTCGTGCACCAAGGTCTGATTCCATGCGATGGCTGTCACATTTTGATGGGGGATTTATCTTCCGCTTATTCTCTAACTTTCAAACTGCCCTTTTCCTTTGGGCAGCACACCAATTATGCTGGACTGGTTAACAATGCTGCATTTCCTTTCCATCACTCCCGTTCTTTCCCTTATAAGGGGCAAATATAAAAGCACCCAGAATACTCTCACTTTCATGATATTTAAAATCCTCACATAGTCAAAATTAAAGCATGCTGTCTCACTACAGCGAGCCTCGCAGGCATCTTGGCGGTTCCAGCAGGCAAAACACCAAAACCTTTATTTTTTTTATGTTGTGAGTGGCTGGACGAGGCTGAAAAAAACTTTTTTCGTGTCTTGCTTGACACGGTTAGCGCGTAGCGGACAATATGTTTTAGCCGGTAACAGCGCAGCAGCATGCATTCGTTTGTTAAAAAGGCAAATAAGGTCATAATAACGGAATGCTCCCAAACATGTTGAATTGTGGCTCAAGTGGCAAACGAATGAAACAGTGACATAAGTGTGTCCCTAAAGCGCATGCCATTCCACTCGCAATTTCGTAACGCTGAAGGACAGTCGATATAGTGATAAAAAAATTGGGAGGATCCAGAATAGCCCAACGTGTTCCTGATCGCAAGAGGCCGGTCGGAGAAAGCTGCTCTCGTTTTCAATATGCCGATAACGAATGAACTTCCTGTCGTAACCCATATTACTTTTCCTGGGCGAAATGACTGGAAGTAGCAGCGAAGCGAAGGCGACGTCCGACCGAACTTTCTGACTCACTTTTGTTGCTCAATAAACTACACTCGTAAAACTGCTAACACTTTGGCAACTAAGAAGTGTTTACAGAATTTCTCTCCATCAAGTGGCAGCCTGCAGGAAGACTGGCTCGAATACATGCTACCCTGCTTTTTGTTTTGTTTTGTTTTCTTCGCTACTGTCGACCGACCTAGCTTTTTTACCCACTAGAATCGGGGAGACATTTGCGCACCTCCCTCTTCAAATATCGAAAGGGTCTCCCCATTTTTCATGGGTTAAATGACCCGGGAAACTACGGCAAGAAAAGGTTTGTGTTCAGAAAAGTATTCAATCAAACCGGTCCGAAGCACAATGACGGCACCATGTTTCATTTTCTCAGTGAATGAAAAGGTAGACAGGTGATACAGTGGACTTGACGTCCTTGAAAGAAACATTACGACACCTAGAGAGTAATATCTCTAACACTACAGTAATAAATGGTGAAACGTTCTTCTAGTTTTGAACTGAACATACAAGAGAGAACGTCGTTGCATTTTTTTTTCTGGCTCACGGGCAATTGTTGAACACTAGTGCGTGATATTGGTCGAGTGTTCCTAGGTTTGCGGTAAAAAAAAAACACTAACCATAAATATAGGTCCGCTATCTTGAAACCTGAGGGATTGTGGAGCATGGAAACCAAGTGATTTCCACCCGTAGAATCATGTTTCATTCCGCAAGCCGTCAATGACGCGAATGTTGGTCACTGCAGCATCGCTTGTAAACAATTCAGATCGAGATTACTTCTGTGCTCACTTAAGTAATACACCTTGAATGAAGCAGTGAAGCCTCTCTTCGGGCAAACATAACTCCTTGTCGAATGTGGGATCGCAAAGGTGGCAGCTTGGTCGTCATGTGGACAGATTCTGAAAGCAGCACTGATTTCGCAACGCGGTGAACTTGGAGCTGCGGCACCTTCTCGGCCCGTGGCAGGACAGTGGTAGTTCGATGCGCATCACGAAAGCGTTCCTGCTGTTTTTGAGCGCTACGAGACTTAAGGTCATGATTACCAGATGATGTGCAAGAATATCTGTATTCAAAGTAGTGTTAATAGTAATATAGGTTTTTTGAACAACGGTCGCCAGCCTAGTTAATTAGAATGATATGTGACAGCCAGCAGTTATAAAGCAGGAAAATTGAGGAAGGAGTGACATAGAATATTTTAGCAATACCTCATGTTGCTCGAACGTTTCTTGTTTGCAATAAGTTATTTAACACGTCGTAATATTTTTTACGCTGTTGAAATCAAACGTAATTCTTTTGTTGTCGTGTGATAACTCTAGCGTTTCACGATGCAAAACAATTAAACGTGTTATTTTGTTCTGAGCCACGCATTATACCATATAGTTGTGAGGTATACATTTCTTAAACTATTAATTATGACACCCGGGGTTTAACGTTCATAAACCACCGTATGATTATGAGAGACGCCGTAGTGGTGGGTTCCGAAAAATTTGACTACCTGCTGTTTTTTAACTTACACTGAAATCGCACATTAAACGGGCCACCATCATATCGCCTTCATGGAAATGCGACCGTCATGGCCAGGATCGAACACGACACTTTTGTGCCAGTAGTCCAGCACCCTAGCCACTGATTCAACGAGGTGGACAACCCCTAAATTAGGACAGCTTCACACTAGGGCGGCAAACCCTAGTGACAGAGTAGAGTTCAGTGGCCTTTTTGTTCCAGCCTTTTGTTTGTTTATTAATATGTTTATTTTCATGTTGCTCTTTGCCTTTTTATCTGACTTCTTGGTCTTCTCTTTGTTCATTTCTACTTCGCTGATTCTCTCTATAAATATTTAGTTTCACTGTCCCAATATATATATATATATATATATATATATATATATATATATATATATATATATATATATATATATATATATATATATATATATATATATATATATATATAATCATTGCATATTCAGTGTAACCGGTCAATTTTCAACCATTATCGATCATCGACCATGCCGAAGGAGGGAAGGAAAATAGGAGGAAAAAAACGGCAGGAAAGTTGTGCTGGTAGTATAGGTGAATTTGAGAAGTTATTGATGCGTTATATTTCGCGAAAAAAAAATTTAATTTTGAGTTTTTATGTGGGCATGAGAAGCAGGTCTCACTTTGTGCACCACATAATGCAGTGTCGAGCAAAATTAACGTCTGTACTTTAATTCACTGGATACTGCGGTGGCAACGAATAATAGCGAACAGCCCGACGGCCTCTAACTCTTCTCGGAGGTACAAGGCGCATTTGTTTATATAAAAGAAAACGCTTCCGGGAGAGAGACCTTTTTTTCAATATTTCACCAAGGAAGGACTCGTCAAAGGAAGCATATTGATTTTGAGGTCACACACACACACACGCACACACACGCACACGCACACACACACGCGCACACACGCACGCACACGCGCACACACACGCACACACACGCACGCACACCCACGCACACCCACGCACACGCACACGCAAGCGCACACACACACACGCACACACACACACACGCACACGCGCACGCACATGCACACACGCGCACGCACACACACGCACGCACACACACGCGCACACGCACATGCACACACGCAAACACGCACACGCGCACACACACACGCAAACACGCACATGTACACGCACGCACACACGCACACGCACACGTACACACACACACGCACACACACACGCACGCACACGCACACACACGCACACTCACACGCACACACACGCATACACACAAACACGCACACGCACACACATGCACACACACACGCACACACACGCACACACACGCATACGCACACACACACACACACGCACACACACACACACACGCACACGCACGCACACTCACACACACGCACGCACACATACACACAAGCACACGCACATTTCTCGAGAAAGAAAGAGAGAACCTTGAAAGCTTTAAAGATCACGCATAGACACCAAAGACGCTTCATTCGGTGCTGTTGTGGAAAAACGGGAACGTCACATAAACAGGATATGGAAATAGATTATAGGGTCGTTAGTATGCAAAGTCTTAATAAATGTCTCAGAAACGATGATGCTTTCAGTGGTCAACACCTTAACATTAGGACATCACATAAAGGGCTGGAATTTATTTTTCTTGACCACTCACATAAGCTCCACCAGACAACATTGTGCATTTTACCATCTTGTTGTTTTTCTCCTGAATAAAGCTGCTATGTGGTAAATAAGGACGCTCGCATAAAAATATATAGTGGCAGTAGTGTTTTTATTCTTCTTACAGCGCAGCTTATAGAATGCAACGACGGGACAGCGGTCGTTCGGAAGCGCGACTTCGATTCTCGACCACTGCGGCCCCATTTCGATGGGAGAGAAATGCAATGAATACGAGAAGTGATTTTAGATTTATCGCAAAGAATCCCGGGTGGTCTAAACTAGTCCAAAGTTCCTCACTGAGGAGTGCATCACAATAATATCGTGGTTATATATAGCCCGATTGATATTTATGTCCTATGTCTTCGTTCGGAAAACTAAATTCTGAGCAGAATGTAAGAACTAAGAAGAAATTCCGAGCAGAATGTAAGAAGGCGGTTGGGGGGCGGGCAGGCCGGGGGAGGGGGTTCATGTTATGGCGGGCCTTATCCTTACACTGCATGCTCTGCTGAGGCACAGAGCCACACTTACACACGTTTCCCTCTTGATACCTCGCTAAGGACTGCTTATTCATTAACATGCTGGGATCATGGTGCCTATACCTTAATTTCATATGCTACCTCTATGAGCACGCTCTCTCAAGACAACCACCTGTGCTTGCATGAGGAATTCTCGTGGGTGTGCTTCTTTATTCTTCCTTTTTTTCTTCTTCATATTCTTACTCAGCTTCTGCCCACTCTCCTACCCTCAGTACGGCAGCAAATCGAGTTCATCTTGCCTAACATGCCTTTCTTTCTCTTACTTTGCCTCTCTTTCATGAAGACGAGGGAGATAAGTTTTTATTTATTGATTGATACTGCAGTCTCAAGCAGATTGTATAGCAGGTGTGATACATTAATACACGTTATAAAAAAAGGGCACAATAGTTTTCAAAGAAAACACTTGAAGTGAAAAATGCAATGCAAACATATAAAACAATAAGGTTAAGAAAATTAACAAGAACACAACGGAATTTAACATCAAAAAGTAACTGTAAAAGGCAAGTGTAGAAGAACAAGCTTAATAAACACAAAAAAGAATATAATTTGAAGGAAAAAGTTTATCATATTGAACAGGATAATGCAATTAATTGGAACGCATAATAAAAAGAAGTATATTAAACGGTGATGATGAGCTACTGCAAATATTTTTCGAACAAAGAAAGCGAGAGTTGTGTTACAATATTGTCGGGGAGGTTATTCTAATCAACAGTAGTTCTAGAGAAAATGAGTATATAAATCAGCTATTTCGTGGAAGTAAATGGGTTATCGTGAAAGAATGTTTTTGCCTGGTTTCGTAACCCTGAGAGTAATTGATAATGGAAGAGGAGTCTATGTTATAATGCCCTTTAACTATTTGGTAAAATAATTTGAGCCGGCAAATTCTACCCCTATTGCTAACTGAGGGCAACCCAGATCGTTCGATGAGTTCAGTAATTGATGAACGACCGTATGAGTTATATATGTAACGAGCTACTTTTTTGTGTTTTTCGAGTTTGCTGATATTTGTTTTAGTGTATGGGTCTCAAATTAGCACGGATGCTTAAGCATAGGAGATACAATGGACTGGTAAGCAAGGAAACGAACGGAAGGAGTTGATGATTTTAAGGATCGTCTTAAAAAGAATAATTTCCGCAAAGCCTTATTCGTAACAACATCCATATGTTTCGGTTATGATAAATTATTTGTGAACCCAAAACCCAGGTATTTACACTGATCGACCACCGAGGGGGTGTTTCCGTTTGCCCCGTAAGGACAAAAATGGTTTTTTTTTGTGGGTTATTCGCATAAAGACCGTCTTCTCGTAATTAATAGTCATTTGCCACTGATCACACCACGATAAAATTCTTTGGAAGTTTTCATTTAATTTATTCTGATCCTTGATTGACGCAACCGTTTTATAAATCACGCTGCCGTCTGCATAGAGTTTAATCTTAACAATAATATCAGTGGTGATGTCATTTATAGTTATAAAAAATAATAGAGGCCCAAGCACTGACCCCTGAGGTACACCAGAAACAACGTCAGCTTGACCTGAGCAGGTGTCATTTAGAGAAGCGTATTGGTAATGGTTCATCGGGTGAGCTCTAATCCATGCAAGTGGAGTATTATTTGTTTTAATAAAACCTAATCTTTGAAATAATTTATTATGCGATACTTTATCCAAGTCGTTATTAGAATCCACGTATATAGCGTCTGTCTGATATCCTTTATTTATACTTTCGGTAAAATCATGCGTAATTCTTACTAATTGTATATTTGTAGAATACCCACGTCTAAAGCCACGCTGTGTATCTGTTAAAACTTTATACTTTTCAAGAAGTTTGACTATATGTTTATACATTATGTGCTCGAAGATTTTACATGAAGTAGATGTCAATGAAATGGGCTGATAATTTGCGATGTTGGATTTATCACCAGATTTAAAGAGTGGTTTGATTCTCGCAATTTTTCAGTCCTCCGGCAACGAACCGTCAGCGAGAGATTTTTTCAACAATACGAGTAAATACTTCGCACAGCACTCTGCATATCTTTTTAAGAAGGCGTTTGGGATATCGTCTGGGCCAGGGGATTTTTTAACATCTACGTTAATCAGAAGGTTTCAACTACCCTGCTCAGTGATTCTCACATCAGGCATAGGTGACAAAGACATATTGAATATTAGAAGAAAATCATTATCTGTTGTAAATACAGATCTAAAGTGTTTGTTAAAAGCAGCAGACACAGCTGTGTTATCAGTAATGATGTGCCCATTTTGTGAAAATGAGGTAGGGCTACATGAACTCGGCTTAATCGATCTCTAAAACTTCTCAGGTAACGCCTTAATAAAAGGGGGAAGTGATACACCACGGTATTTTGCCTTAACCTCCCGACTTTGTAATTTCAGTTTTGTTGCTAATGTAGCAATAGAATAATTTAGTGATAGATAATTGGCCCTGTATCTGCATGTTTCACTGCAAGTGTCATCGAAAGGCGATAGTCTTGCGTGTGAAGAGAGTGAACAAAACGTTTATTTGATGTTATGTGGGAGAAAATCGGTGAATAGTATTCTGTAGGCGATGCGTTAGAGAGTCTCAATCCGTGCAGCGAAGGCGAACGAGCGCATCGAGGCACGTTAGACACGAGCGCTATCTGACAGTTATTTTCGAAAACGAAGGAAGGCGTGTGCGCCCGTCTCGGAGGCGATATGGTGTAAAACGCAAAGCGACGGGCAGGTGCCCCTACCGTGTCATCTTATATAAAGTCCTAAAAGTGCAGCCTTCTTTTGATCTGCGCTGCTTCCTCCTCTCCCTACCGGAGCAAGCTCGCGGCGCGTAAAGGGGGCGCCACTGTCGCAAGAAAAAGGGAAAAAAAAAAGCAACGCGCCGGAGAGGAGGCGGCGAGGGGGAGAGCAGTTGGTAGTGCTTTAGTCTTAGAAAAGCGTTGGAAACACTTAATTGCCTTTTTGAGTATCGCGTTGCATTGTCAGCGCAGCGTGATAAGCGCTAGAGTTCTTAGAATTACTTATGTATGCATTCTCTAGTGTAAAGAAACAGATACAAAATATTGACGTGTTGTTATGGTGCCTCAGATATGCGCAATAATTGCTTGTTAATTAAAAATCACACAATGTTAATGCTGAAACTTGAGCAATCTTGGTGGGCGCTGCAGATGGGTTGGCCGTTTGAGGTATCGTTTGGTGCCGTTTGGGGTATTGTTACGTAGGAAGAACACACAAATGTAGAGACAGACAGACGAAAACTTTCGCGTCGAAGTACACGAAACCATCTTTAAAAAATGAACCTCCGTGCTTCGGGTGATTTTTTTTTCTTCTGTTATCTGATCGGATATACTTGCGGCCTACAGACGACAGGGCAAAACACTTAACTTGGCTTCTTTTATTTTTCTTGCGTGACTTTTTATCTGATGGCCCGTGCCACACACAAGACCTTCTTTTCCGTGTCCACGATGTGAAGTGATGAAAGACGCAAGCGTTGCTGCGGGTCGCCAGCAGCTGCCATCGTGGGCGATGCGATCGAACCACGTCGTGTCACTCGGAAGCGATTAATCCTGTCGGCGTGGCGTCGATCGTTCCGGTTGCTGTCTCTCACAGGACTTTTTCGCCAATTCTCCGCTGAGCGTTCCTTCATGGCGATGAATTTATCGGTCCCTCGATTGAAAGGGTCGCTGCTAGCCACCCTCTTGTGCGGAACTTCTTTTTGTCAGCAACCTCACGTCGCAGTGTAGTTATCGCTGCTTCAGGCTTAGTGCATCCGGTGAGTTAGAATGTTGGGTTGACAGTAGATTAAAACAACTGCAGGCAGTTCAATTAATCTCATTCTCCGGAATAGGGGTCAGCTCGAGAGATATTGTGTTGAAAAGCTGTCGCTGTAGACAGTCTAAATAATGGGTTTTCAGGAATTCAATAGCTTAGAGGCATAGTATTTTGACCGAAGCTGGTCCATAACATGGGTTCAGCCCTGTGGTGTGATAACATGCTGGGACACACTGTAACAGACTGAACAGTTCAATGTAAAAAAAAAAAGCCTCAATATGTAGATTTGATGAAACTGAGTACTTAAGCTTCTACTTCTTTTCAATGCTTTATTTGAACCCTTTAAGTCGACATGGAATTAGTAGGGCGCAGCCTATCAATCTACGTATGGTACTTAGCGCTATTTTTTTTAAATGGATTGTTACCGGCTGGAGAACCTACTGCGATTTCACGAGTGGCGTTAGCGAAAATCAATCACCACTCATTTTAGAAGCGCTTGTAAACAACCATCCTCGGAGCGGGCTGCACATTTATTTATTTATTGCATAAGTGAGGGATACATAAGGTTGTGCCTGCAAACATAATATTGGGAAGGTGACGTATGGAGCGACTTCTTAATTCGTTCGCTGGCACGTTACCAGATATACCGTTTAACGTGATGTCGAGAGTGATCAATGATTAGGGTATATTTTATGACCAGGCGCAAGTTCTCTTCACCCAGAAGTTTATGAATTCCTCATTCCAGGTAGCCATGTCTTGCAGTCGATGTCCGAACTCTTTCCACCAGCCGGATATGATTTTCATGAATAATTGACCTCAGCAATACCTGTCATGTGCCTTCCAGATTTCGCCGTACATCCCATTCATCTACGAACGGGATACTTGGGTTGTGTTGGTAACCCTACACAGTGTGGTGCAGGGCGTCAGCAGTCTACAGGCAGTGTGTACCGTTACAGATCAAGTTG